>NC_068284.1:46741771-46756771 GCF_025860055.1 Xyrauchen texanus
CGCATGTACACACACACACACACACACACACACACACATGTTGTGTTTCCATGTTTTATGGGGACTTTCCATAGACATAATGGTTTTTATACTGTACAAACTTTATATTCTATCCTCTAAACCTAACCCTACCCCTAAACCTAACCCTCACAGAAAACTTTCTGCATTTTTACATTTTCAAAAAACATAATTTAGTATGATTTATAAGCTGTTTTCCTCATGGGGACCGACAAAATGTCCCCACAAGGTCAAAAATTTGGGGTTTTACTATCCTTATGGGGACATTTGGTCCCCACAAAGTGATAAATACATGCTCACACACTACACACACACACACACACACAAACAGTAAAGCTGTTTTTAAAGCCGTGTAAAGTTGCTGACGCCATCCTACCCGTGTTGTGCCACTATCCAAAGAAATAAATGATCGTACTAAAATTACCCCAGGAATTATAAAACAGCTCTTTAGCAATTATATCTAATATAGTTGCCAAAAGGCTATATCCACCTTTTGATAATGAATTCCTCAATTATGTTCATGGCTTTTATAGGGATATTGTTTGGTTTGTCGGGTCAGTTTGCATTCTCACCACAAGCAAAACACTCCAGAGTTCATTTGCAATCGGTCTCCAAATGATTGTTTTGGTGCGGATCTGAGTGCGATTGCTGTGTTCATATATGCCTCAACAAACCGAACCAAAGGAGAAAACACGCCAGGTTCCAAAACAAATGCTCATGAATGTCATGAATCACACTCGACACACATGCTCATGTTTACCATGACTTTACTGAACACTTCCGTATCCATACATACGTCATAACCAATGAGAAAGCTTGTTACAAAATCCAAGAACTATTCATCACATCACATGTAAAGACGGAGTCATGGTAAACACGAGCATGTGTGTTGAGTGTGATTCGTGGCATGGTGTGAAAAGTGGGATTTAGCTCAGTGGACGTTGATAGATTGGAAAATTAGTGCCTCAGAGAGAGAACTGAAGAGCTATGCATTCAAAGACCATGCTTAAAATTTCCCGTGAGTGAATGGCCGGAGTGGAAACTATAGAACAGCCACCAAATTATCATTAGAGGACGGCGATGTGCAGGTCAGTGCTCTCATATACTCCATGGGAAAGGATGCAGAGAATAAATTCAAATCATTCACGTTCGATAATGATGATGACAGAGATAACTACGAAGCAGCGATACTGAATTTCGACGAAGATACGTGATATATGAACGTGCACGCTTCCATCGGCGGTGTCAGAGATACGGAGAGCACGTGGATGCATTCGTAAGGGGACTTTATGAGCTCTCAGAACATTATGATTTCAACGAATTAAAAGATGAAAATATCCGAGACAGGATTGTGATCGGATTGAGAGATAAGTCTCCGTCAGAAAAGCTGCAGCTTAAAAGAACATTGACGCTCACAAGTGGTGGCTCAGCGGTTAAGGCTCTGGGTTACTGACTGAAAGGTCGGGGTTCAAGCCCCAGCACCACTGTTGGGCCCTTGAGCAAGGCCCTTGACCCTAATTGCTCCAGGGGTGCTGTTGGGTCCCCCTTGGATAAAAATGCTTTGGATAAAAGCATCTGCCAAATGCATAAATGTAAATAGCATAACTGGCAGACATGACAAGCAAGAGAGTGATTGGCAAATTAAAAAGTATCTTTGCACATTTTGGCATCCCAGAAACTGACAACGCTCGACAGTTTACATTAGCTGAGTTCAAGTCAGCATGGGTTCGTTCATGTGACGTCCAGTCCTCACTTCCCACATTCAAATGGAGAAGCAGAGAGAGCAGGACGACCCTTTCTTCGCCCTTCTCGCATATAGGACAAATCCAATGGCAGCTACGGGGTGCAGCCCATCACAGCTTCTCATGGGTAGACACCTCAGGGACCACAGTTCCAATGTTGACAACAAGCTTGAGGTAAAGGATTGCAAAGTGAAGGAATCCCACAAACACTTCTTCAATAGACGGCATGGCGCTAGATCCTTATCGCAGCGATGTCCTGGGATTCTATGCGTCTGAAGCTGAAGTGGACAACAAAAGGGATGGTGAGTCGTCAAGCGGAGGTCATATTATGTGTCGACTGACCACAAAATCGTAAACATCTCCGAGCCATACCAGAGAGCATTGTTACTTGAACCTGGGACCTTCTTGCTGTGAGGCAACAGTGCTAACTTACTGATTGGTAACAAAACTATTATTCTACGTCTTCTCCATGTAACACTAGGTCAGGTTAGACTGTGAGCATAATGTGACATTATTGCAAAAACTGACACTTAAAAAAAAAAAAATCTAATAATTAAAAACAAATGCTACATTTGGACAAGTAGAAGTTTGTTTTTGTCTAAATTATAGCTGTTGATTTAACACGTTAATTCAGTACGATTAATCGCGCAAGACAGCGACACCATCCCATTCATTTTCAATGACTTCCGGCGACACGAGATGTGGGCGTGACCAGCGACGTGACGAAGTTGAGACAAGTTCAACTTTATTCAAATGAAGAGCGACTTATGGAAGCGACAGCCAATGGGAGAGAAGACGGGAGTGCTCACGTGTTCCTTCTCTCTCTCAGCTCCGGCAGTAACGGAAAGATGGATGAAAGGCTAATTCTTGCTGTTAGCAATTTTCCAGTGCTCTATGATATGTCTCTTCCCACATACAAGGACATTTTTAAGAAAAATACTGCGTGAATTGGTGTATCTGAGATCGTGGGGATTCCAAGTAGGTTTAAATAATCAAATAGTCATTTATAAACGTTACTAGGCAACCAGTAGTGGGAACGCCCACTAGCAACTTCATCGCCAGCCACTGGCGACATGTAGCGACAAAGTCGCTGGCAGTGTGTACGCTGCTTAATAAGGAATATTCTTTTCATCTGAGCAATTCAAGCTTGTAGTACCACCTGTTTTCTCCAGGGGGCAGTAAGCGAAACTCTCTGTATAGGCAACATGCAACTTATACAGAGAACAAACCACACTTACTGACAGCAGACACAGCTTGATGGAGTGCAGATACGAAGTTAGGGATCTCAAGTCATGTTTTCTAACTTTCAAACTTGCCACAGCGACCTAAAAACTTTCTATTTATGACGTGAGATGCTCCAAAAGTGTCCGTCTGATGCAGGTGTACATTCATGCATTTTAATTATCTGTATTATTTATATATTAATTATACATATATATTGCATTTTTGTTATTTGCGGGGCTTTCTCAGCTAATATTTATATATGCGATTAATTTACATTAATCACATTAATTAATCGGCATACCATGTAATTACAGTAATTAGATTAAAACATTATCAACTGACTGAAAAAAGTTACACATGTATTGTGTCCGGTCAAAAATGACCGCGAATAGCAAAGTAAGGAAAGAATAGGAAGGTTTGCATGTTTTGAATTAGTATTTTACATTATAAACACCAAAGGGTATGTTATGAACTCAAAGGCCCAAGAATGAGAGAGGATGCCGAGCCAAGTTTATATGTAATGAGCAATGAGAATGAACAATGAACAAATCATTTATTCTGGCATTCATGAGCAGGTGAAGTGAAAACAGTCTCAGTGTTTTTAAATGTGTCTGGAAAAGATCACTTGCTTCGCTCTCCACTCCGTTCTGGTCTGGTCTGACTCACACGGTAACATTTAGAAACAGTGGATGTGTATTCTCTGTGTTTCTTTTTATGCTGCAGGACGTAAAATAGCAAGAAACCCAACAGTTTATTTACTGTCTCACTCGGGTCAATAGACGAGCAGTTGTTTTTGAACAGTGAGCGGTTGAAGCCGGTCATTTAAAATGAGCTATTGAAATAAATAATGTTTTATTGCTATTTACTGAGAAGGATAAATAGCTTTCAGTGCATTTGAATGGAAGAGCCCTTCTAGGGTTCTGTTGTCAGCATCTTAAACTTAAAAATGAACACGTTTCTTATAGAGAAACATTTCTCTCAGTGTGGTAAATCTCACGATAATATGTCCAAGTCACATTCTTAACCATTATACTTTATTATAGATTCTCATTATTGAATAAAAAAATAAATTAATGACAATCACACAATATTTTTTTTAAATTACAATCAGAATTAGGGTACTAGAAAAATGCTTCCATGGAGTATAAATAGTATAAATGTTGCAGTAATACTAATGAATATTTCATATGCACTGATATGAACATGTTAGGTCAATACCAGATTTAACAAAAAAAAAAAAATATATAGACTGATACCAATACTGATTTTAACAGGAAAATAAACTGATTTTAACCAACAACAAAAAATATATGCCGATACCAATATTGATTTATAAAATGTATAGGCTGATGTTGATTTTAAAAAAACCTATAGGCCGATACCGATACCGATTAAAAAAATATATAGGATGGTACCGATACTGATTTTAACCAAAAATATATATACCGTTACCGATATTGATTTAAAAAATATATAGGCCGATACCGATATTGATTATTATTTTTTTTACTAAAACCAAAAAAAAATGCTTTTTACAAAAAAAAAAAACTATAGGCCGATACTGATTTAAAAAAAAATAAAAATTACAGGCCGATACCGATATTGATTTAAAAAACCGCTTTTAACAAAAAAAACCTATAGGCCGATACCGATTTTAACCAAAAAATATATATATGCCGCTACCGATTTTAGAAATATATATATATAGGATGATACCGATACTGATTTTAACAAAAAAATATATATATTTATATTTATGCATTTGGCAGACGCTTTTATCCAAAGCGACTTACAGTGCACTTATTACAGGGACAATCCCCCCGGAGCAACCTGGAGTTAAGTGTCTTACTCAAGGACACAATGGTGGTGGCTGTGGGGATCGAACCAGCAACCTTCTGAGTACCAGATTACCAGTTATGTGCTTAGACCACTACACCACCACCATAACCAAAAAATATATATATATAGGATGATACCGATACTGATTTAAAAAAAAAAAATGCAATCTGATTTTAACAAAAAAGAACTATAGGCCGATAGCGATTTTAAAAATATATATATAGGATGATACCGATACCGATTTAAAAATAAATATATATATATAGGATGATACCGATTTTAACAAAAAAATATTGGCCGATACTGATACTGATTTTAACCCAAAAAAAATGTATACACTCTTAGAAAAAAAGGTACTTTGGGGTCATATATAGAACCCTATGCATTGTTACTGAGCTCCAAAGAACTCTCTATGTCTAAAAGGTTGTATTTACAAAGATTTTCCATAATAAATTACCATTTTTGCACAAAAGGGTTCTTTGGGTTGACAATTGCTTAATGTGAGTATGTATGCATGTATGTATGAATTTGTATGTGTGTGTCACAATTTGTTGTGAGGGGCGTTCTGCCCCGTTTCATGGAAAAATCCCGGTTCTCCCTATGGCCAGTCCACCCGTCTTCACCTAACTCAGAATACTTGCTTAATTGTCATGTGTAGAACCTATATGGTTTTAATTTGGTCAATTATTGGCCGTTAAATATCAGCAGCTGATACATCGGCGCATTCCTAATAATAATAATATTCCATTTAAAAACAATACAGTATTTACTATAAGCAAAAATGTATGTTTTCAGTTGATTCACCCATATAGGGTTCTTGAGCTGGCAATATGGTTCTTTGTAGATTAAAAAAGTTCTTCATGTTCATTATGGGTTCTTCAGATTAGTGTTTTGGTTTCTGGGTTCTTTAAAGCACCAGTACAAAGATGGGTTTTTAAAGAACTATAGAATGAAACATTCTCTGTGGATCTTCAAAAGGTTCTACTATGACATCATACTGTAGAACTGCTTTCTGGTTCAAATTGGAACTTCTTTTATTGCGGTGATAAAGTCTCCTGGCATTCAGTCGATGGAGGAAAAGCTCTCAAACATGTCATGTTAGTGAAGAGGTGATGTTTGTACAGCTGCAACCGGAGGCATATGGTGAGGGTCTGCAGTGTCTCCTGAGCGCATGGACAAACACGGAGACCCTAATGAATACATTCTCCAAGTCACTTCATGTCAAAGCGCTAATGAAAGTCATGGAGTGTAAGGGTCATGACTCATCAGCACATTCACATGGACATCATTATCCGATTGAGGTCCGTATTCTGGTAAAGTCTTTTAATAGAGTGCAACAGGCTGGTTATGGATGTAAAAGTACCGTTCATTTTATCATTTTGGACATTTTTGTCATTGTTTGTCATTGAATGTGCCTTTAAACTTGAGAAGGCTCACAGAAAGACACATTCCAACAAAGGATTTTGAACTGCTGGACAATTCAACATAGCATCCTGTGTGTGTGTGTGTGTGTGTGTGCGTACGTGCGTGCATGGGTGTGTGTGTTTGTGTGTATGTGTGTGTGTGTAAGTTTGTGTGTTTGTATGTGTGTGTTTTTGTGTGAGAGCGTGCGTGTGTGTTTGTGTGTGTGAGCGTGTGTGTGTGAGCGTGCGTGCCTGTGTGTGTGTGTGTGTATATGTGTGTATTTGTTTGTGTGTGCGAGTCTGCGTGTGTTTGTGTGTATGTGTGTGTGTGCGAGCGTGCGTGTGTGTTTGTGTGTATGAATGTGTGTGTGTGTGTGTGTGTGTGTTTGTGTGTGTGCGAACGTGCGTGTGTGTTCGTGTGTGTGTGTTCGTGTGTGTGTGTGTGTGTGCGTGTGAGTGTGTCTTTGGCATACCTGCATTGGCACAGAGTGGAGAA
Organism: Xyrauchen texanus; assembly: GCF_025860055.1. Taxonomy (NCBI): domain Eukaryota; kingdom Metazoa; phylum Chordata; class Actinopteri; order Cypriniformes; family Catostomidae; genus Xyrauchen; species Xyrauchen texanus. The sequence continues at coordinate 46,748,494 of NC_068284.1, forward strand.
ATTCCTAAGCTAATGGGTCAGCCAAAAAACTGGAGGGAAAGCCATAGACCTATTGTCACAGAACCGCAATAACACACATTTGAGACAAGAAGATATTTTGTGTGGGTTACTTATACAACTGGCAGACACCTCCACTAACATACAGAATGTAAACATGCTCATCTGTGGAACATGCCGACAGTGCAGAACTCTGAAAACAAGCTGTCTGACTGTTACATGCGCTGGAGTTTCTGGAGAAAGACAGATCAACAGTTCATTTACTGTATATGTATGTGCAGTATGATATGGTTGACCTTATTAAGAAAATATACAGAATAGACTCAATTATGGGGCTTATATCTATGACTGAAAGTATCAAAAACTGTGGGGAAAAGGCAACTGATGAAAATGAATCTCCATTGTAATTGGCTCCGTGGAGTGGTGGTGGCGTAGTAGCTAAAGCACAGGGCTGGTGATCAGAAGATCACAGGTTCTAACCCCATGGCCACCACCATTGTGTCCTTGAGCAAGGCACTTAACTCCAGGTTGCTCCGGGGGGGGGATTGTCCCTGTAATAAGTGCACTGTAAGTCGCTTTGGATAAAAGCGTCTGCCAAATGCATAAATGTAAATGTAAAATGGAGTGTCACTTATTAGTGTTACTGACATGCGGTCTGGGTAGGCAAACTAGGCACTGCCTACCCTGCCAAAATTCAAAAATAAAATGTTTATTAAATAATAAACTTGTATTTGGATTTTTACTTTTTATTCTTGTGATTTATATATGCAATATGTGTGTTATTCCAATTGTTTAGACGTTATGATGACAAATGTAGCAGTTACGCATAATCAACTAAAAACAAATGGTAGAATAAGCAGTGCTTTTATGGTCCATTCATTGCAGACGACACGCGGAAAACTTCGATCCTGTATTCTTTAACATGTACAGCAAAAAGCACAAATCTGCTGTGCCTTTTGACGTAAATATGTTATGCCCGTAATCATCTCCGTTACGTATCAGACATGGACCAATTAAAATCGAGATATTCCTGGACATTTGCGTAGCTAACGTCATTACACCACAGCTAGCGTACATGCCTAATCCCCGCCAAATTCAAAATGACAGCACCAGCCGTCATCACGGAATTAAGAAATTTTTCCAAGCTCGATTTAATTCCAAATATGAGTTAATTGCAAGAGGGAGGTTCACGCCAGCCTTAGATGGACTAGTACAGCAAAAGGGCCCAAAAACTATCCGATCATTTCAAACTGATTGGTATGTAAGAAAAGATTGGCTATGTGGCTGTGCTAACAATCAGCGGCTGTACTGCTATCCCTGCCTGCTTTTTTCAACCAGTCAGACTGTTTGGACTTCAGTGGGATATTGTGATTTGAACAACCTGCCCGCAGCTTTAACCAAGCATGAAAAGTCGTCAGCTCACATCCAGTGTCAAATTACACTGAAAACCTTTGGAAAATCTCGGATCGACCTTGCACTTGACGAGCAAAGGAAGCTGTATATAACCTACCACAATGAAAAGGTAAAGGAAAACCGAGAGGTTTTGAAGGATCTGATAAATGCATAACGTTCACTGTTTACGCGCTTGTGTGTGTGCGTGAGAGAGAGAGAGAGAGAGAGAGAGAGTACACGATATACATCCTGATTTGTACATTTCTTGATATGCCGCGCTTGTGTGTAACGTTCACTGTTATTACGTATTATTAGCTTAAACAATAAATCAGGTAATCTGGCTTTCATAACTCAGTGCCTAGCCTCTTTAAGACATCACCGCACGTCACTGGTTAGTGTGAGTCCACTTTGAGCATTTTTCATAATAAACTTATTCCCCCTTTAAGAAACACTATGTGCTTTATGTGGGGCCTTTAGTCCCTGAAACAGAGGGGCTTTTTTTATACCCCAAATACTATCATTTCACTCATTGGACAGTAAAGAAAATAAATAAAATAAAAAAAATCACCTTGCATAAAACTGAAGTATTTTGTCGTAAATGTGCTAATTACAGGGATTCTCATTAGCTATACATACATTTGCAACATTAAAAAAATGATTAAACATTGAATCAAATTAACTAAAAATCAAACTTTAAACATTGCACGCAATGATCTCACGGATCAGACATATTTTGCAGTGTATAAAGACTAACAAGTTTTAAAAGAATGTTTTAAGGAGTGTTTTAAATGTGCCTTTTTTTCTCCGGGGGGGCCTTTAGCCAAATAATAGCCTATATTAAAATATACAAAAAACACCCGAAGAACATCAGAAAAATTATTAACTCTAATATATATTTATAATATATTCACTTCATAAGCCTACATCATATCTTATCTTATATAAGGGATATTTTTGCCCAGTTTTGCATTAATATATATAATGTACTTAAAAACTATAAAGTTAACAAGTAAACCAGGTGACAGATTTCTTAATAGTATTACGGTACAGGCCCACAAATGCTTTAGATGAGTTGTGGTTTACACAGGAAGTAGTTGTGCTGTGTGAAACTCACTCAAGTACTGTCGAAAATATTAAGGGTTAGTGAGAATGACATCAAGTGTACAGCCTGAGCAAATATTTGGCATGGTCCGTAGAGGTTTTGACAGACACGTTTAGACGTCCCGGATGGTCACTATATCAGTGTCTTACACATTAATCAACTGCAAAAAAGTAATAAAGACAAAGATACTGCAAACATCAAATGATGGGGCCGCTGTGTATCTCAGTGAGTAAAGACGCTGACTATCACACCTGGAGTCTCGAGTTCAAATCCAGGGCGTCCTGAGTGACTCCAGCCAGGTCTCCTAAGCAACCAAATTGGCTCGGTTGCTAGGGAGGGTAGAGTCACATGGGGTAACCTCCTCATGGTCGCTATAATGTGGTTCTCGCTCTCGGTGGGTTTTGCGTGGATGCCGTGGAAAATAGCGTGAAGCCTCCACAGGCGCTACGTCTCCGTGGAAATGCGCTCAACAAGCCACGTGATAAGATGCGCGGATTGACGGTCTCAGGCGTGGAGGCAACTGAGATTCGTCCTCTCAGTTATCCTCTCTAGTAGTCGGAGGAAGACCGCCGTCCGCGAGGGGAGGAGGGAAGTGTTCACCGACCGCCTGGAGCGGTAGGGCCGCTGCCAGGGGCGGAGGAGTGTCCCCACGAGTCGCCGAGAACGCGGAGGGGCGTTCTGACCAGGCTTAAAGCACGCCCTCCCCCAGGGAAAGAGGGGGGTGTACGTCAGGCCGGGGGCTCCCCAGCCTGAGAGATCGAGAGAGGCATGTGGCAGGGCGGAGGGCGGGGCCGGGTTGTGATTATACACACCCGGTCCCTTATCAGGCTAATTAAGCCTCCGAGAGGGATAAAGACCGACTGCAGATATATTTAGCACTGACCATTTGCGTCATCATCCGAAACGTGTCTTATTACCAACTGTAAACTGGTATGACTAAGGGTGTGTTCACACTTGTAGTTTGGTTCTCTTGGTCCTCTTAGTCCGGAACAAAAATGAAATTGATACATTTAGTCCTGGTTCGTTTAGCGTTCACGCTAGCATTTTTAACACCGAACCTAACGATACAAAACCAAAGGCATCAGGGAAAAGTCATGACCTGATTGGACAGCTTTTATGACGTATGTTTTTTGACGGAACTTGCCGATCATCCAAAACAATGTTGGCGAAATGCGCTCGTTGGATGTATATATGTATATATGGTGGTATTTTTACTTAATGTGAGTTAATAAAATGTGTTAAGGAGTCAAAACAGCACCAGGAATTCCTCCATTGCACACAAATGAAGATATGCTGAGTGGACGGCTGACGGGCGGTTCCAACGCCTGTCCCGAACTGTAATGGGCAACATAGCTCCTATGATGAGAAGAACCAGGTGTGCTCGAGGTCAGAATTAGGCAAATTACTTCCTGTTTTTGGTCTGTTTAGACATCTTTGGTCCATGTTGCGTTCATATATCAATTGAACTGTACCAGAGTTCGATTGGAAGCGGACCGAGAACCACTTTTCAGGCGGTCTTGGTCCACTTGTTTAGTGCGCACCAAAGTTCGGGTGGCAGCGTTCAAACTTGTTCAAATGAACAAACAGAGCAATTGCACCAGAGTTCGTTTTAATCTAACCAAACCTGCCAAGTGTGAACACACCCTAAATGACTGCAGCCAGAGCTAGGGAATGCTATGGAACGACTTCCGGCGGAAGTCCTATCCACATTCGTTTCCCCAGTAAGATCCCAGGAAAAAGATGGATAGCTAAATGGCTTCTATTGGACCAAATCTTTTACTTTTCCTTTTATTTTATTATAATTTATGTACAGTCACATTTTAAAACCTATTATTTAATTCATTAAGTATTTTTTTTATTATGATTATGTTAGTCTATCCTTATAAGATAAAAAAAAAATTAATGTGGAAAAATTGCTTCTTGTTGATGTGTTTGGGTGTAGTTGTCGAGCATAAAACGTCGTCAGCTTTAAATTTAACATATATAGGCTACTTTTACACAAAATAATACCAATACTATACGCAGTTAAACGCAGTTTACCGCGCTTTCCTAAACTGTTGGAGCGAATCGTTTTAGTGAATCGGTTCTTTCGGATGCTTCATGTAAACAAACAATTCACCAATTCACGAGCCTCCGTCCTCTTTTAAAGGCGAATTTTTGTTATATTCAGCTGTTTATCGCTATTTTTTCATCAGGTATTTTAAATGATAGATTAAAATCATAATTATATAAATATATTGATGAATTAATATGTTTTGAATAATGACTAAATTAATTAAAATATAAATGATCTAGGCTACATTTTAAAAAAGGATGGAAAAAACTATTTGTTCCAATTAGAGGATATTTGCCTAAAAGTGAAAGGTTGATGAAATTTGAACTTAAGGCCTGCATGTGTCTGCAACAATTATGAAACTGCATTGCATTTATGTTGATTCTTGTCTCTTTTTATTTATTTTTATTATTAGTAGTAGTACTATATAAAAGTCAAGAAGCACAATCAGCGATAATCAGCATCATTTAACAAAAAAAAAAATCGCCATATAAAAAATAAGACGGATGGACATGAATTGAAGAATTGTTTATTTACGTGATCGAGCATCCGAACGAATCGATTCACTAAAATGATTCGGATCCAACGGTTTAGAAATAGCGCAGCTAACCGCGAACGCATGCTAATACCATTGTATTCTTTGAAGTACCTCATGTACAACATGTTTTATGATTTCTAATCACAGTAGGTCTGCTTCAGTTTTGTGGACATGTATATTGTATTTTGTTGTAATTTTGTAAACACACCAGGCTCTAATTTAAGGTTTGTAATCGTGGTATTAGCATGTTTATTTGTACATAGACAATTGTAACTCCGCTGTATATTTTTTGAAGTACCTTGGATTACCATGTAAATACACCAACAAGCTTGTATTTTATATCATTAGCATATTTTTGGACATATAGCAAATTGTTTGAGACCAAACTTAAGATGGTAGACATTATTGTACATCTTTCTGTAACGTCTCTAGTCTCGAGGCTTTAAGATCTTCTGTGTTTGTTCAGTCTTTGTGTAACCACCGTGTGTGTGTGACAGTTAGCATGTCTCTGTCATTTAACAAACAGTGCCCGCAACACCGCTGTCGCGAGTTGGAATCCAGGGTGTGCTGAGTGACGTCTCATAAGTAACCAAAACAGCCAGGTCTCCTAACCAACCAAATTGGCCCGGTTGCTAGGGAGGGAAGTGTCATATGGGGTAACCTCCTCGTGGTGGTGATTAGTGGTTCTCTCAATGGGGCGTGTGGTGAGTTGTGTGTGGATCGTGGAGAGTAGCATGAGTCTCCACATGCTGTGAGTCTCTGCAGTGTCATGCACAATGTGTCACGTGATAAGATGCATGGATTGACGGTCTCAGAAGTGGAGGCAACTGAGACTTGTCCTCCACCACCCGAACTGAGGTGAGAAACCGCACCACATACAGGACTTACTAAGTAGTGGGAATTGGGCATTCCAGAAAAAAGGGTATATAAATAAAATAAAAACAGTGCCTGCAGCGCCTCTGATTTCTTCTCTTCTCTCTCATTCTTTCTACTGTACGTCATTGTTTTTAACAATCACTCCTCTGCTAACAGAGTCTCTGATCTCTCATTTAAGTATCAAGTTTCTGATGTTTCTCATAAAATGCCTTAAGAAATCAACAAATGAGACTATTGTTGACATACAGTGAGCTGCCTCTACTTATGCATAATGAACTGTTTTGGAACACTTTACGTAATTATGTATGTTCAGTGGTGGATTTAGGCATGGGCGAGGGTGGTATCTTGCGGGTGGTAGCAATGTGGTGTTGCTTTAACCCAAGAGACTGAAAGATCAGTTTCATATTTGGGGAGGGGGGTATTTGCTTATTTATGGTTACGTTAGGGAATGGGAACCAGTTCTAATTTTAACCAGTACCATTAAAAAAAATGCCTGAACCAAATTATTTTTGTGGTTTTCGGTTCCGTAGACAGTTCTCGATGTCATATTCCCTGTTGTCTTTTGTTTTTGTACTTTTATGTTGAAATTCTTGTTTCCTGTTAATTTTGTAGTCCTTTGTAGTTTTATTCCTCGATTGGTTCTCCCTGATTATTTCTCATTCCCTGATTGTTTGCCCAGGTGTTACTCGTTCCCTTGTTTGTTCCTTTGTGTATTTAAGCCCTTGGTTTCCCTGTTTCCTGTGTCAGTTCTTGCATGTTTAGCTTTCATGTTCTGTGGTTGGTTTCCAGTGTTTTACTTTTCCTTTTGCTCCGAGTTAACTTGTTTGTTTTTCAGTTTAATAAAGCTGCGTTTAGATCCTTATTCCTTGCCTGCCTCGTCACAGAAGAACTGACCAAAAGATGGATCTAGCAGCGGTCATTATCCGGTTGAGCCGAGCGAACCTCCCTGTCGTTGTATACTCTCATCTGTACAGCACCATAGCCAGATGCACTGGTTTTGCTGATGGCCACTTAAAGTTCCTATACCAGATCGGCCTCCTTGCCAATGAATGGAGGGAATTACCTGAGACCGGGAACTACACATTAATTTCATTTTAGAGATATTCGCCTCTGAGAATCCTCTTAATGAGCCAACGCCCACGCCTGCCACGGGCAACGAGCCAATGCCCACGCCTGCCACGGCCAACGAGCTAACGGCCACGCCTGCCACGGCCAATGAGCCAATGCCCACGCCTGCCATGGCCAACGAGCCAATGCCTGCCACGGCCAACGAGCCAACGCCCACGCCTGCCACGGCCAACGAGCTGGAAGTCTCATCCGTCCCAGAGCCAGCGTTGCCAGCCTCGTCTGTCCCAGAGCCAGCGTTGCCAACTTCGACCATCCGGAGGAGGAGGAAAAGAAGAAAGGCTGCTGCTCCCCTGGCTCCACCCCAGAGCCTTCCACGACTCCGTCTTCCACGGCTCCGTCTCTTAAGCCTTCCACGCCGTCCGCCTGGTTTGCTCTGGTCCCCTTGGTCTCCTGGCTGCCCGCCTGATCTTCTCCCTGACCTTGCCATGTTCCTCTGCTCTCCTTGCCCCTTGTGCCCCCTTGAACTGCCTGTTTATCCCTTGTGCCCTCTCCCGAGCCTCATATTTTCCCCTTCACTCCATGGACGATTTGTTTTTTGTTTTTGTGCTTTTTGGAGCTTCTGGAATCCGCTCCGTAAAGCGGGGGCTCTGTCATATTCCCTGTTGTCTTTTGTTTTTGTAGTTTTATGTTGAAATTCTCGTTTCCTGTTAGTTTTGAAGTCCTTTGTAGTTTTATTCCTCGATTGGTTCTCCCTGATTGTTTGCCCAGGTGTTACTCGTTCCCTTGTTTGTTCCTTTGTGTATTTAAGCCCTTGGTTTCCCTGTTTCCTGTGTCAGTTCTTGCATATTTAGCTTTCATGTTCTGTGCTTGGTTCCCAGTGTTTTGCTTTTGCTCCAAGATATCTTGTTTGTTTTTCAATTTAATAAAGCTGCGTTTTGATCCTTATTCCTTGCCTGCCACTCAAACTTGAATTTTTCCGCCTATGTGCTAAAATACTCCGTGTTTCCTGTGCAACTGATCACTGGCAGTGTTGGAAAATAACGAATTACAACTACTCTTGTTACAGTACTTCAGTAAATATTTAGATTTTTATACTTTATGAGTATAGTGCTTAATTATAAAAAAATTCTCTACATATATTTTGCACCACAATTACAAAGTACAAAAAAAACAAAACATAATATCCCTGAATGTTTGGCAAGTTATAAGCGCTTAACACGCTTTTGCCATGAATCTCCACTTTCACTGTCAC
>NC_068284.1:46761771-46824271 GCF_025860055.1 Xyrauchen texanus
CCCCCACACCATTACACCACCACCACCAGCCTGCACAGTGGTAACAAGGCATGATGGATCCATGTTCTCATTCTGTTTACGCCAAATTCTGACTCTACCATCTGAATGTCTCAACAGAAATCGAGACTCATCAGACCAGGCAACATTTTTCCAGTCTTCAACTGTCCAATTTTGGTGAGCTCTTGCAAATTGTATCCTCTTTTTCCTATTTGTAGTGGAGATGAGTGGTACCCGGTGGGGTCTTCTGCTGTTGTAGCCCATCCGCCTCAAGGTTGTGCGTGTTGTGGCTTCACAAATGCTTTGCTGCATACCTCGGTTGTAACGAGTGGTTATTTCAGTCAAAGTTGCTCTTCTATCAGCTTGAATCAGTCGGCACATTCTCCTCTGACCTCTAGCATCAACAAGGCATTTTCGCCCACAGGACTGCCGCATACTGGATGTTTTTCCCTTTTCACACCATTCTTTGTAAACCCTAGAAATGGTTGTGCGTGAAAATCCCAGTAACTGAGCAGATTGTGAAATACTCAGACCGGCCCGTCTGGCACCAACAACCATGCCACGCTCAAAATTGCTTAAATCACCTTTCTTTCCCATTCTGACATTCAGTTTGGAGTTCAGGAGATTGTCTTGACCAGGACCACACCCCTAAATGCATTGAAGCAACTGCCATGTGATTGGTTGATTAGATAATTGCATTAATGAGAAATTGAACAGGTGTTCCTAATAATCCTTTAGGTGAGTGTAAATATATATATTATAATTTATTTTTCATATTGTTTTTTTATATATATATATAAAGCTTTTGACACAGTGGACCATGCTGTTTTAAAGCATAGGCTTCTTTGTTTGGGATTGTCTGATTGTGCAGTTTCCTGGTTCATGAATTATCTGAGTAACAGGACTCAGTGTGGTAAATGTGATGGTCTATGTTCTGCATTAGTGAAGGTCCACAAGGGGGTGCCACAAGGCTCAATATTGGGTCCTCTCCTGTTTATTATGTATATAAATGAATTGGGCCAAAATGTGTCGGATGCTAATATGCATTTCTATGCTGATGACACGATTATTTATTGTTTTGGATCGTCCCCAGCTAAAGCGGTTGAGTCTTTGCAGAAAGGTTTTGATGTGGTTCAACACACGCTTATGCAGCTTAAACTGGTTCTCAATGCTGATAAGACCAAGCTGATGCTGTTTAGTAATACTAAGAAGGTTTCTAAAGTTCCTCCTTCTGTGTTCACTTTGACTGTCATAGAGGTGGTTCATTCTTATAAGTACCTTGGCATTTGGCTTGATGATGCTCTCACTTTTAAACCTCATATAGACAACCTTGTGAAGAAACTCAAACTTAAACTGTCTTTTTTCTTTCGAAATAAATTTTGTTTTTCTTTTAAAGCAAAAAAGCAGCTAGTCACTGCAACATTTTTATCTGTTTTAGATTATGGTGACCTGGTGTATAGGATCGCATCGGCACAATGTCTGCATAAGATTGACACTGTTTATCATGCGTCTCTGAGATTTATTACGAATTGTAAAAATTTGACCCATCATTGTGAATTATATTCCAGAGTGGGATGGCCATCGTTGTCCAACAGCAGATCAGGGCATTGGCATATTTTTATCTATAAGGCCATGCTTGGTCTGTTGCCATCCTACATCAGTAGTTTAATCACATGGGGAAGTGTTGGTTCTTATTCATTGCGATCAAATGATCACTTGCTGCTCTTTGTTCCATTTGCCCAAACAGAACTGGGGAAAAGGGCTTTTGTCTACTCCGCTCCTTCTGCATGGAACTTTTTGCAAAAAGACTTGAAATTATCTGAACTCATTTCCTTAAATGCTTTTAAGTCCAGATTGAGAGAACCTGAATTGACCTGTTTAAATTGTAAATGTTTTTAATTATTTAACCTAAATGGGACTTTCCTGGTTAAATAAAGGTTAAATAAAAAATATATATATATTTTATTTATTTTTTTCATATTATTTATATATATATATATATATTTATGTTTTTTTTTTCATTTATATATATATATATATATATATATATATATATATAAACAATATGAAAAAATTATATATATATATATATATATATATATATATATATATATATATATATATATATATATATATATATATATATATATATATATATATATATATATATTTTTTTTTCATTTTATTTATATATATATATATAATTTTTTTTCATATTGTTTATATATATATATTTATGTTTTTTTCATATTGTTTATATATATATATATATATATATATATATATATTATTATTATTATTATTATTTTTTTTTCATATTGTTTTTTTTCTTGACAGGTTTTGCAAGACCCCTTTTAAAAAAGTTTACATTGTAGTTTCAGTTTCTGACCTCTCGCTTCAGTTTCTTGATCACAAATAGGATTTCTTACATTTTTCTTTTGATTTTGGGGTGAAATGTCAAAATGCCAAAATCTCATTAAAATAGCAAATCAAGTCATTTTAGAGCACTTTTCACATTAAACATAATTTCAAAACAGAAACTCAGACGGTGATGTCATAAAAGACTTATTTTGACTTTATAAAATGTAAAAAAAAAAAAAACTCACATTTTAAACACTTAATGTTTTATTTCACATGAGCTGTACACAGTTAGAAGACATTCATTTGTCATTGTTTACCTTTTGGTTTATCTGTGGTCTGAAGTGCCCTCTATTGGCCACAAGGTGAAAATGCCTCTAAATGACCAGAACAGTTCATTAAAATGGCTTATACTGGCTTTAAATACTGCTTAAATAATCCGTCCACAGCTGCATACTGTTAGTGTTCATCCACTTGAAATAAAATACACTGTATATACAGTCTGAAGTGGGTTTATGAGTTAGCATTAGCTTAGCAGAATTATTGATCCTTCAACCTCCCTGAACAGAAATCATCACAAATCAATCTTTGGTCTGATCAATAATAGTAATAATAATAATAACAACACTTTTAAGTAATGTTAAAACACTTCTTCTTCATATAAATCTCAACTGATAGTTTGCATATATCTGAGAGCTCCAAGCTCTGTTACAAAGTCTTATTTTTCCCAATATAGGAGCAGCTTATTCCTCGGTTGCGCTAGCTTTAAAGGATGCTGATATAAGGTCACAGGTTTTGTCAGGAAGAGCAACTTGTTCCAAAACACTTATACAGTGCAGCTAGAGAGAAAGAGACCCTGCTCATAAATAAAAACCTTAGGCTGGTTTAAGCTGTTTGTTTGTTTGTTTGTTTGTCTGGAGTTTTCCATGGGAAATACAGCCAGTGTCCCTGGAGTTCTCTCCTCCATTGTGAGTCAGATGAGTAGTGTGGCATCCGTCCCTGCATAATAAAAGAGACTTTCATTACACGGGGTACTTGTACATCGCCCATCACAGACTGGGTCATAAGCCTCAGGCATATTCATTATACAAATGCACCGTTCAATATGACGTGTTGATCGATGCTCATACACAAGTGTCTCCCTGGAACAGATCCCAGAAAATCTTAAAGGGACAGGTCACCCAAAATGGGCAATTCTCTCATCATTTACTCACCCTCATGTTATCCCAGACGTGTGTGCAGAACACAACGATATTTAGAAGAATGTCTCAGCTCTGTGGGTCCATACAATGCAAGTAAATGGTGACCAGATCTTTGAAGCTCCTAAAAAAGCACATAAAGGCAGCATAAAAGTAACCCTCATTTTCATTATAAATCGTGACATCAGCAGTCTCCGTGGTGATCATGATTTAAAGCTCGATAACACTTTCTAGCTTCCTATATTTTGGTTTGTTCTCACCCAGAATTCATTAGATCACTTCTGAAGACACGGATTAAAACACTGGAGTCGTGTGGATTACTTCTATGCTGCCTTTATGTGCTTTTTGGGGCTTCAAAGTTCTGGTCACCATTCACTTGCATTGTATGGACATACAGAGCTGAAATATTCTTCTGAACATCTTAATTTGTGTTCTGCAGAAGAAAGAAAGTCAAACATATTTGGGACGGCATGAGGGTGAGTAAATGATGAGAGAATGTTCATTTTTGGGTGAACTGTCCCTTTAAAAATGTCCTTTACTTTAAACTTGTCCACTGCAAAAAAAATCCTTAAAAATGTCATTTATTTTGATTAAATTAGAAGCTCATTATGATCACACTGAAAATAAAATCATGCTTTGGTAAATTATAATTATGAGATGCTAATTATTATTAGATTCAAAGTCATGATTTTGAGATAAAAAGTCATAATTATGAAATACTAAGTCATAATTATGATTTATAATCATAATGTTTTTATTTAATTTTTCAGTTATGACTTACTATCTCATAGTTTTGACATTTTATCTCATATAAATGACTTAATATCTCATAATTATGACTTATTATGAAGTACTTTTTGTTCATGTGGCAGAAACGGACTTTCTCAGTATTTATGAATAAATAAGTTAAAGCAATTACTTCATTTATATACATTCTCTGAAAACAAGTCTTATTATCGTACTCAGTTTAACATCCCAAATAAATGGATCTTTCGATGGAATAGTACAACATCAATTATGCAAGATTTACTCACCCTCATGTTGATCCAAACTCGTATTACTTTCAAAATGATATGTCAGGCAGAATGTTAAGGATTGTCATTCTCAGTCACCATCCACTTTTATTGTATGGAAAAAAAGAATGCAATGAATGGGGACTGAGTCTGGCATTCTGCCTGACGTCTCATTTTGTGTCATATGGGTTTGGAACAGCACGAGGGTGAATAAATGATGACAGAAAAATTCCTTTAAGGATTTTTTTGTTGTTGTTTTAATAGAAAACATAAAAGTACTCTCTTGCGTTAGTCAAAGACTCAAATTTAGTGAACATCTTAAAAATAATTAGACATGCAAACCTACTTAGGCCGGTTTAAGAGGTTTTTATTCAGCAGGGATGTTATTGTGGATGTGTGGATGGTTGTCAGGATGTTGTTGTGCGGTTGCTATGGTGTTCTGAGTGGCTTTGACCAAGTTGCTACAAATGTGATAGGTAAATAGGGATGGGAATCGTTCTTCTTAATGGTTCCGGTTCCTTAGTGGTTCCATTGAGGATTATATTAACCCTTTAAGCTCTGAAGGTGTTTTCAAAGATGTCCTGTTTCAGTGACATACCCAAAATGAAAGTCTTGCAACTCAACAAGAGAAACAAGGAGGGTTTTTTTGGTATCATTGTAAAGAAAACTTTTCACGTTTTCTAATGGTATAGATTATGATACATTCTGAGACTCTCAGCCTAAGAAAATTGAGCCAAAAATCAACTTTTTTTCTGATTTGACATTATATATCTCTGGGTGTAAATAAGGTGGCTCTGAAAAACTGCTTTTGTTTTGTTCACAATCATGTCAACTGTATCTGAGAACAATTTTGTTGATACGACAAAGCAATCAAAACTTATAGCATTACAAAATAATTGATCATAGTGTCCAAAAGCCCTTTCAAACAAATAAAACATAATAATTGTACATAAGAACTAATTACACATGCAAACACAACAATGACTAAAGGTTTGCACAGCATGCAGACATGATTTTAGTCATGAGATTTCACAGAATGAGTTTTATTCTGTGTCATTTGAGTCATCATTGAGTCTGTATCGTGTATTTGGCGCCATCTCCTGGTGGTCATATGTAACATTGTGCTTCATGTGGATTATCTAATGATCTATACATCTGATTATCTTGTGTGTGGACTCGTTTGAAAGACAATCACCTCCTCTAAGTAATTTTCTGTGAAACTTTATGTTCCGTTTATTTTCTTTGAAGTTATAAGCGAAAACGTGGCATATAAGCAACATCAAGGTAATTCTCAAATACATATATTTAGCTATTACTCGTTATATTTTTGTCTGTGAGTAAAACAAATAGACTGGTAACAAACAAACAGGTCTTTTACTCTTTGAGAGCTTCACAACAACATATGACACTCGGCTACTTGATGAGTTTGATGTTTTTACTAATTGCGATATTACATACAGAGAAATTTTTTAAATAAATTATCAAAATGGAGCACATCTTTGCAAATTTGTCTGCAAATATCAAAACACTTGTTCAGTTTTGGTCATAATGTCTACATGCATTGTAAAGTAGAGCTTGTAAGCTTTCAAATGATACCTATTTTGTGTTGGTCAAGACTGTAAGTATTTATATTTCTATTTTTATATTAATATTTTGATGATTATTTGTTTTCTTGCGGGCCCATCAGAGCTTAAAGGGTTAATACTTTTAAGAGTATTTTCTTTGGGGGTCAGACTATACTGGTCACAATGTATGTTTTTGATTCTCTTAAAGGAACCGGCTTATAAGAGTCCTTTTGGGTACGTTTCCCGTACAACGATGTAACTGCTTAACCACCATAGCACGAAGCATCGTTGGAGAAACTGTAATAAGTATGTTGCACAATCATCGTTTCAACCATGTTTGTTTATCAATATAGAGCTGTCGGTAATGAAGTTACGCAGGGGGTGGAGTACTAACTTCTGCAGATATCAAATTATAATAGCTCATTTACACATACCCCAGCTGTTTAATGCACGAAAGCAGCGTGTACACTATGTAATGTGACAGATGCATTGCGCTGCAATAGTGGGGTTTACCTCTACATCAGACTTTGGGGTTCGACCATCGTACTTGAGCACATACACTCATGCTCTCTCTTCAAAAACATAAAAAACACCACTGTAAAGGGATTTAGACGGGCAAGGAGGAGGCGAGAACTGGCTTGACGATATAAATACTATTTTAATGAAAAACGTAAACAAAAGACACAAACACACACATGACGGACATGTCCGAAAACTATCTCTCTCTCTCTCTCTCTCTCTCTCTCGCACAATCCTCCGCAGTCGGCCTTTATCCCTCTCGGAGGCTTGATTAGCCTGATAAGGGACCGGGTGTGTAGAATCACCACCCGGCCCCGCCCTCCGCCCTGCCACAGCCACTTATGCATTAATATAGACACATAAGCCGTGTTCTCCAACAGAAAGAGCACATGTTAGCAGCTTTTAATCCCATAAACGGCTGCATTTGCATCTACGTGACAGAGTTTCAGAGCGCCGCTTTCTTTTACCCCACTATTGCAGCGCAATGCATCTGTCACATTACATAGTGTACACGCTGCTTTCGTGCATTAAACAGCTGGGGTATGTGTAAATGAGCTATTATAATTTGCCAATGGGGGGAATTTGGCCCCATCACTATACTGGGGCATTAGCACCCACACAGACCACAGTGTGAGCACCACCTGCTGGACTCCCTAATACCTCTTCCGGCAACCTTAGTTTTCCCAGGAGGTCCCATCCAGGTACTGACCAGGCTCAACCCTGCCTAGCTTCAGTAGGCAACCAGTCTTGAGCTAGCTGGTGATATGGCTGCTAGCACCACACTGTAGAATGGCACCAAAATAAGCAAGAAGATGATTTCCTACCGATGCAGTTTTAAATGTTCGTTGGAACTACGGTTTCGGGAAACATCAAATCGTTGAATTATGTTGTTAAAGATGGAACTTGCGACCAAACGATCCTTTTGGGAAACGCACCCCAAGTCATCATACTGTATGTTTTAATCACTAGAATAGACCTTATTTACAGTAGCGCCATCTTTCACGTTAAAAATCAAACATGGCACTACTGTAAGGTCTGTTGAGCTGCAGTGAAGACTGTCAGAGAGCATGTCAGCACATTCATGAACTGTTAGCGTAAGCAAAGGTCTTGAAAATCATACGGCACCTGTATTAATTCAGGTATTAAGTCGCTATGTGATTGCCTAAGTGTGTTTTAGCATGTTGCTATGCAGTTGCTAGAGTGGTTTTAATCAGGTTACTTGTGTTTTTTGGGGGGGGGTTCTTTTTTCTGGCCTTTGCTTGAGACTTTTGAGGCGTTTGAGATGTACTGCATATGTCCACCCAATGGTTAGCGCTCAAACACCCATCATTTGCTCACCATGACATCATTCTCATCTGTCCACTTCTTCTACCACCCCAGAGTCTGAGAACTGGCAGACAGATGTAATTATATCCACCTACCCCAAAGTAAAACTGTCTTCTGCACATTTATATCTATTTTATGACTGCTCATAAAAAAGCCTTTGCACGAAGAATATTTCAGAGCTGATATCGATTTATTATTGCTGCAGTTTGAAAGGACAATTCACACGAAAAGGAACTTTTTTGATCATTTACTCACCCTCATGTTGTTCCAAACGATATAACTTTTATGTGTTACACAAAAAGAGACGTTTGGCAGAATGTTAGCCTCAGTTTTTGTGTTCCACGAAAGGAGAAAAATCATTCAGATTGCCATTTTTGGGCGAGACATTTTTTAGATCTTCTATGAAACTCTAGGAGAGACTAGTTTAAGATAATTGGGGCCTTGTCAGGAGAAATATAGGAGATGCTGTCTACACTCTTAGAAGAAAAGGTTCTATATAGAACCCAAAATGGTTCTATCGCATGTTTCATATTTGGAACCCCTAAAAGGTTTTAAATATACCCTTTTTTAAAGGTTCTATTAAAATCACTATAAAAGTGTTCTTTGGGCCAGGTGTAAAGGTTCTAAATAGAATAAATAGGGGTTCCAAACACTGAATTGGAACATTTCGCCCAAAGGGGGGCGCTATATCGCATAAAACGTTTACGCTTAAAACGTTAAAGTCTCTGTATACATAAGTCAGGCATATGAGGTGTCATTTGAAAGCTTAGAATCTGACATTTTCAGAGATAACCATCGCTTCTGTATTTATGTTACTTAAAATAACAAACAAGGGCCTCAAAACATTTGCGTTGAAAATTTGCGCCCCCTAGAGGTCATGTGGTAGAAATGTGCATATAAAAATTAAAGTCCATCACATAGAATCTAAATGGACAAGTCATATATCAGATGAAAGCTCTCATTCTCATAAACGTGACTGTATAGATCATTTAGTTGCCCTAATACCACAGTTCAAAAGATTTTCCAAAGAATCACACAGTGAAATCTGAGTTCTGTAGGTCATCAAATGCAACAGTCTCATTTATGCTCCAATAACTGCTTCTCTAAGCCCCAAATAGCCCAAAACTTGATATCTACTTTTACCTTAGGATGTTCTCTAAAAATGAGCCATTTTTATTTGTCTGTGAGCTTGCTTGGCTGAATAATCCAATGTTATATCTTAGATGCCAAGAACAAAATTTGCCATCCAGAAGGAAATGCATGCAAAAAAAACCATATGAAAAATATGTTGTCAACTATTGATGATAAAATGTTGTATATCATCGCAAAGGGGAGGAGCCCAGCTTTCTAATGGCACCTTATAATCCACTCAGAGGCCGAGATATTCAATGAAACAACAAGGGTGGTGCTTGAACTGAAAATTAGACTGAATATCTATGGACAAAAACATCTGTGAGGGCTAAAATGCGTTAGAGTGCCACCTACAGTTCAGACCTGTATATTGTGATGGAATGTGATGGAGGAAACATCATTTATTTTTCCAGTGCTTTTTGCCATCTAGTGGAATAAAATGAGACTTTTCAATATAAGGTAGAGTGAACAGAACAACAATAACAATGCGGGCGGCAGCCCAAAAATCCACCTTAAGTTTAAGGGGTTAGTGGATATGTGAATTAAATATTTAACATAGATACTATAATCACTAGAATGAAGTTAAATGACCATTTCAAACTCATTTAAGTAAAACATTTTAATAGACATTCCGTGACAGTTAAAATTTGAAATGGGGATGCATTTTTGATCATTGGCAAGAGTTGCATGGCTGTGGGGGCGTGGCTTAAATGCAGCTATCACTACAATGGAGGTGTCCCCGCACACCTCGCCATGGGCCGTGCTCTTTGCTCGGCACGGCCTTGCCTACATACATCTTTGTGAATAGTGGAGTGGTGGTGACATAGTGGACTAAAGCACATAACTGGTAATCAGAAGGTTGCTGGTTCGATCCCCACAGACACCACCATTGTGTCCTTGAGTAAGACACTTAACTCCAGGTTGCTCCGGGGGGATTGTCCCTGTAATAAGTGCACTGTAAGTCACTTTGGATAAAAGCATCTGCCAAATGCATAAATGTAAATAGAACCTTTTTTGGCATAAAGGGTTCTTTGGAGCAGTGTAATGAACTCTAGGGTTCTATATAGAACCTCAAAGAACCTTTCTTTCTAAGAGTATATTTAATCCCATTGCAGTGTGGGAGAAACAACTGAGATATGAAAGAGATCTAATTTGTTATCGTTCTTTTCTTATGTGTTAACTGATTCAGTGACTCACAGTTTTAGGCAGATGAAGACGTGGTTTCCCGAACAGACTCAAAAAGACACTTTAGCTAGAAAGGGGGCACCAAAATGTGGGTGTTTTCTGTAAACAGACATCTGTGAAAACATCCGCTGTGATTGGGTGACTCTTTTATAATAGCCTTCGGTTGTAGCACTATTTGCTGGTTTGAGCCCAGCTGTCATGGGCCTCCCAGTTAGTGGGCCCCTATTATTGTAAATTATGTCTGAAAATGCCAGTGTTTATGTGACCGTCACAAATATTGCCTCATTCGGTTAGGGCCTGAGCCAAGTGGTTTCTAATGAAAACCAGACAACAAGGGCTGGCCTGAAAACTATAAAAACGCAAAACTGCTGAGACACATACCTTCCACTAGAGGACAACGAGCCTCTACTGCCAAACGGTAACTACTGTTTTAAAAACCCAGCAGGCAAAAACCAGTTCCTTTTGTTCACAACCACAAACGTGAAGATCACATCTGCCATTTCAACTTTAACCCCAGAGGAATGTTACATTTTCAACCTTTCCAATGGCATGTCCTCATTTTTAAAGTAACAAGCCACTCATTGCTGTGTGTTACAGTGATTTTATCATGTATAAGGGGTGTTTACTCCATTAATGATGTTAATATCGGTGCAACATATAAATAAGTGGCTTATTGCATTTATAAAATAGCAGCAATATGAAAAAGATACCAATGTTCAATATATAGTTACATTTATGATTATAATAATACAAAATAAACAATTCTTCCAAGTCTACAGTTCATTAACCTAGGCTGTTTATGGCTGTTTATAGGATCGTGTGTTTACCAGCATTTTACAAAGTACTACTTACTAGAAATAAAGTCGCAATTGAGATAAATAAAGTTGCAATAACAAGAAATAAAGATGCAAATGTGAGATAAAATCCTGCAGTTGCAATTACGAGAAATACATTTGCAATTGTTAAATTTGTAAAGCTGTAATTACGAGAAGTAAAAATGCAAGATATATCGCTAAAGTCGCAATTATGAGAAATGCATTTTCAATTGCAAGATGTAAATTCACAAATCTGAAAAATAAAGTCACAATGGTGAGAAAAAAATAGCAAAAAATTACTAGAAATAAATGTACAATTAATATATATAAAGTTGCAAACATGAGACACAATCTCGCAATTGTGAGATACATGGCCAAAGTTGCAATTACAAGAAATAAAGTTGCAATTGAAATGTAAAAAGTTGCAATTACGATTATATCTATATAGTAGAAAAGTTAAGTTGCGAGAATGTTAAGTTGCAATTGTAAGGTATATAGGTTGGAATAATGAGAAAATAAAGTTACAAATGTGAGATATAACCTTGTAATTGTGAGATACATGGCCACATTTTTATAATGAGGAGAAATAAAGTTGCAATTGAGAGATATAAAGTTGCAAGCACGAGATAAAGTCGCAGTTACGATATATAAAGTTGCAAATGCACAATGTAAACTCGCTATTACCAGAAATATGGTTAAAGTTGCAATTCTGAGAAATTAAGTCACAATTGTGAGAAAAAAATTGCAATTACTAGAAATAAAGTTGCAACTGCAAGATATATAAAGTTGCAAACACGAGATATTCTCCCGCAATTGCGACAGACATGGCCAAAGTTGGAATTACAAGAAATACATTTGCAATTGTTACATTTGTAAAGCTGTAATTACGAGAAGTAAAAATGCAAGATATATCGCTAAAGTCGCAAATATGAGAAATGCATTTTCAATTGCAAGATGTAAATTCACAAATCTGAAAAATAAAGTCAAAATGTTGAGAATGGTGGTAAATTAATATATATAAAGTTGCAGTAACGAGAAATATAGTTGCAATTGTGAGGCATATAAAGTTATAATTACGAGAAATAAAGTTGCAAACATAAGATACAATCTCGCAATTGTGAGATACATGGCCAAAGTTGCAATTACAAGAAATAAAGTTGCAATTGAGAGGTACAAAGTTGCAATTACGATTATATCTATATATTATATTATATATAAGATGATATCCCATTTGCAACTTTTTTTTTCGTAATTGCAACTTTATATCTCTCAGTTATAATTGCATTTCTCTGAAGTAAATACATTTGCAAATGCGAGATGTAAACCAGCTATTGCGAGATACATGGCCAAGTTTGCAATTACGAGAAATACATTTACATTTGCAAGATATGTGAAGCTGAAATTACGAGAGAAAAAAGGAAACACGAGATAAAAACTCGTAATTACAAGATATATAGTTGTTAAAGTCGCATTGCATTTTCAATTGCAAGATATAAATTCACAAATCTGAAAAATAATATCACAATTGCGAGAAAAAAATAGCAATTTCTAGAAATTAAGTTACAATTGAGATATATATAAAGTTACAATAGCAAGAAATAAAGTTGCAATTAAAAGAAATAAAGTCGCAATTACGAAAAAAGTTGCAAATGTCAGATGTTAACTCGCTATTGCAAGATTTATGGCCAAAGTCACAATTATGATAAATAGATTTTCAACTGCAAGATATAAAGTCGCAATTACTAGAAATATATTTGCAATTGTTAGATGCGTAATATTATAATTCTGAGAAATAAAAATGCAAACACTAGATATAAACTTGCAATTGTTAGCTATATAGTCACTAAAGTCGCAATTACGAGAGATACATTTTCAATTGCAAGATATCGTCACAATTATGAAAAAATAAAGTCACAATTGCAAAAACTAAAGGCTATTACTAGAAATACATTTGCATTTACAAGAAGAAAAGTGGCAATTGCGAAACATATTAAGTTGCAAATATGAGAAATAAAGTTGCAATTGAGAGATATAATGTTGCAATTACCCAAAAAAGTTGCAAGCACGAGATAAAGTCGCAGTTACGATATATAAAGTTGCAAATGCGAGATGTAAACTCGCTATTACCAGAAATATGGTTAAAGTTGCAATTCTGAGAAATTAAGTCACAATTGTGCGAAAATAAAGTTGTAACTGCAAGATATATAAAGTTGCAAACACGAGATATTCTCCCGCAATTGCGACAGACATGGCCAAAGTTGGAATGACAAGAAATACATTTGCAATTGCGAGAAATGTAATGTTGCGATTGCGAGTGTGATGAGGAGGAGGGCGGGGTCGGGCTGTGACTATGCACGCCTGCCCCCAATCGGGCTTATCAGCCGAGGAGAGGAATAAATGCAGCCAGATGCGGCAATTCGGGAGAGAGAGAGCCACACGCAGCTGCCGTGTGTTTATTTTTGTGTCTTTTTAAGTTTTCATTAAACATTATTTTGACTGTTCAGCCTCCACCTTGCCCATTTTATCCGTATTACATTGGTACCGAAACCCGGGAAGGAGGAGGGATGCACTTTTGTGGAGTCCTCACCACTGATGTGCACCCAAAGGCGCAGCTGCCGGACGGGAGGGGAGGAGGGGCTCGCTGCCAGCCGCCTGGAGCGGTGGAGCCGATGCCAGGGTAGGAGGGGCTCGCTGCCAGCTGCCTGGAGCGGTGGAACCGATGCCAGGGGAGGAGGGGCTCGCTACCAGCCGCCAGAACGGGGATGGGCGTTCCATCCACCAGGGTTCAGAGGACTCACTCCGGTCCACCCGGGGAGGAGCGGCTGTCGACCGCCAGAGGGTGGAGGAATGGTCGAGGATCAGGCGACGGTGTGTCGAGGAACTTGCAAGCAAATTTTTCTCTCTCTCTCTCTCACTGACGCTCCACCTTGCCATTTCCCTCTCCTCTTTTTCTCCCTCCCCTTGTCCCCCTCCCCAGCTCAGGAGAGGCTGGAAAAAGCCAGAAGGGCATCCATCCATCCATCCATCTTCAACCGCTTATCCGAAGTCGGGTCGTGGGGGCAGCTGCTCCAGCAGGGGGCCCCAAACTTCCCTATCCCGAGCCACATTAACCAGCTCTGACTGGGGGACCCCGAGGCGTTCCCAGGCCAGTGTGGAGATGTAATCTCTCCACCTAATCCTGGGTCTTCCCCGAGGCCTCCTCCCAGCTGGACGTGCCTGAAACACCTCCCTAGGGAGGCGGCCAGGGGGCATCCTTACCAGATGCCCAAACCGATGCAGAAAAACACCCATAGAATTACATTGAAGGTGGGAGATATTTCTAGAGACTAGAATATCATAGAGACTTGATTTAAGGGTGAACTCTTTACTTTAAACAGTAAACACCTTGCAACCACCCAGAACACCCCTGTGGCGGCCAGTTTTGCACGGGCAAGCGCCACTCACATTTTCTTAAGAAAGGGGAAAATCTATATAATTGAATTGATGGACAGGGCAATATTATCTTCACTTTATCCACAGCAGCGTAAGATGATAATTCCAAGAAAATCCAGCCTTGAAGCAACATGTTTGATCTTTTAGCGTGTCTCAACGACAACCAAAGAAGATCAGATACAATGAGCGATTCAACCACAAATAGAATTTTCATTTATAGAATGTTTAACAAACATCCTTAATTGCATTCCGAATTCCTCCGCGATAAACAACACAATGCTCTACGATTGTTCTCTAAAAACTCAGCAGTCTGGCACCAAACTCTACATTCACCCCAACTTCTAAGATAATGAGTTAGAGAAGAGCTTTTGAATTGTACAGCATTCAACACATTCATCTGCCCTGAGGGTAAACAACAAAGCTTGGTGTAATCGGAGGAAACAAGTGCGACACATTGACACCATGTTAGACTGAGGAACATATGGAAGACATCTTTCATGACTCATAGTTAGCCGTACTAACACTGAGTCATTGTGTAGACTGTCTTCATCGCAAATGGTGCAGTCTATATTTCTAAGGAAATGATTCAATGCCGGCAGACCCCTCCATGTTTTTATTTTCTGGGAAATAAAAACTAGGAACAAAGCACTGGGATGGGGATTGTTATAACAGCAAGGGAGGTTTTTCCTTAAACACAAAACCAGACACATGTGGACTTTTGTTACCAGCCATAGCATTTCAGAATTGAGCCTTATTTGGGGAATATACCCTTTAGAAGTTGTATAATGGTGACATAATCAATGAATAATGCGTCAAATGTTTCTCCTAGGAATAAATGACAAACAAATGAGATCATTGTTCATAGCTCAGATCAGGGCTGTACTGGTAATCTGGCATACTGGACATTTTCCCGACATATTTTGGAGCCGATCCGGGGCGAACTGGCCATCGGTAGATCCGAGCGGGCCGGTGGGTTTGGCAGCGAAACGGACAGAATGGGCCGCGATCAGCTAAAATGAGCTGCCGCGTTATGCAGAAAAGGACAGCAAACCCCCCCCCTCAACTTTTGGGCCAGTTGCTATGTAAAATCCCTGGCAGATTTCTCTTCCCAGTTCAGCCCTGGCGCAGATCATTTTCTCACAACAGGGTGAGTAAATTGACAGAATTGTAATTTTTTGGTAAACTGTACCTCTTCAACTCTGGCGCATTTTTGGGATTCCCCCAGCGATTTTTCACACTAAAATTTAAAAGCTCACCGTTTACACATTACACATGGACTAACTGCAAAAAATTGGTCAATTTCTTTCATAATTAATTTTTTTATTAATAAAATAAATTTGTAAGCATGTAATTCTGGTTCTATTCACTGCGTCTCCCTCTAAGTAGTCTAATTTTATTCCACTAGATGGCAGCAAGCACTAGAATTTTTTCATCTATCACCTTCCCTCACAAAATGCCGATCTGAAATGTAGGTGCACTGTAACACATTTCAGCCCTCACAAAATATGCTCGTCCATAGACATTCAGTCTAATTTTCAGTTCAAGCACCTCCCCCATTGTTTTATCGAATATCTTGGCCTCTGAGTGGACTACAAGCTCAATCTTGGTGTCATTAGAAAGCTGAGATCACACTTCATTATTAATAGTCAATAAAATATATTACTGATCATTTTTTTAGCATGCATTTCCTGCAGGACTGCATATTTTGTTCTGGACATCTAAGATACAACATTGGATTATTCACACAAGCAAGCTCACAGACAAGTAAACAATGGACATTTAAAAAAAAAAAGCTGATATAAAGGTTATAGCAATTTGGGGCTTGCATCAGCAGTTATCGGTGCATAAAAGACAATTAAACTGTCGTATTATTGCAACAAAATAAACTATATAGTCACATTCCTGCGTATGAGAGCTCATATTATATATGATTTGTCTATTTAAGTGCTGTTTTAAAGACTTTTATATTCATATTAATATTTATACCACACAACCACTAGGTGGTGCTATTTTTGTTATTTTATTTCAGAAGTGATGGTTATCTTTGCAAAGTTCAGATTCTAAGCTTTTAAACGATACCACATATGCCTGACCTATGTATACGTGGACGTGAGCATTTTAATCGTAAACATTTTTCCATGATATAGCGCCACCTTTTGGACCCGCCGGAGAGTTCAAGAGGTTGGCAAAGGTCTCCAACTGAGAGATTAAATATATCTCATTGGTGAATTGTCTTTTTTATGGGTATTTAATAGATTATTTGTGTTTAGCAGTGGTGTGTAGTGTCCACTTACCCTGAGTTCATCACCAATTCGCATTCAGGATAAGTCCCTTGTGAACGAAAATATATTTGTTCCTGTATTGGAGGATATTTCTGTATATTTGTGAGTCTATATGTGTTTCTCTATGGATGTATTTGCCTTGACTAATGGTAGGATTTCCATGCATACAACTTAGTTTCGTCCATTTAAACTATGGTGGAGGAGAGCGATTTGGGCTTTCCTGGGTAGGGAGGTGTTCTTATTTTGACCTGTCCATTCTGGGGGTACGGTGGAGGTCGTTGGGTTTTATTTGAAGGAGGTCTGTGGTTTTCCAGTTGCCCTTTGTGATTTTCGGGTTTGACTTTATCTGTTCTGTGTGGAAGGCAGGTGCCGTTGGACGTGCTCTTTATCCTTTGCATTTCTGAGATCTGTTTACCAACATTCCTGTCTTTATCCTCAACGGTAGCCAATCGCTGCTGACAAGGGGACAGATTCACGTGGTTTCTCATTGGCGTAGGACTGTTAGTGTGAACTACATCCACAGAAACAGGGCTGTGTGTGATAGAGGAACAGGAAGTCCTTGTTTTAGTATCATTTTGCACTCCATTCCTCTGCGATACTTCCTGTTCAGTATTTGAGTTGTGAACTAAAGCCACAGCACTATTCCGATTGCTGTGGAGTCCATTGGATGGACTTGATTCCCCTTCACTAAGGTCAATGTTGGACGTCAGAATGTCAATCTGGTCGACTACCTACACAGACACAGACACTTATTAAATTAATAGTTTGTAACAAAACAAAAATTACAATTCTTGCTTTGTTATGGAGGGAATGATGTCAGACGTCTCGTCATTCATCAACTATAAGAACAGAATGCCCAGAACCCAGTCTTGAGATGCTTTTTGGAATAGTTTGCCCAAAAATGTATATAAATAGTAAAAAAGGACTTATATATTGATCTGTTTCTCACCCACACCTATCATATCACTTCTGAAGACATGGATTAAACCACTGGAGCCTTATGTGAAAGTGAAAGTGTAGATTTATAGTAGAAAATGACTTAAATATTGATCTGTTTCTCACCCACACCTATCATATCACTTCTGAAGACATGGATTAAACCACTGGAGTTGTATGGATTACTTGTATGTGCTTTTTGGAGTTTAAAAGTTTTGGACCCTGTTGACTTGCATTATATGGACCTACAGAGCTGAGATATTGTTTGAATTGTTTTATTGTTTGTGTTCAGCAGAAGAAAGAAAGTCATACATATCTGGGATGGCATGAGGGTGAGTAAATGATGAGAGAATTTTCATTTTTGGGTGAACTATCCCTTTAAATTTGACTAAGAGAAAGGACAATGAAACATGTCACCTTTAAAGTTTGTCATAACCAGTCCTCACATGTCAACAGAAATCACTGGCAAATAAAAATATATCCACTTGTTTTCATAGCTCATGACTTCCAATGGGGGCCTTGATGCATCCATTGATTTCTAAATAATTCAATGTATGTGTTTCGTCCAGCACAGTCCATTATTACTAATGTCAATCTACATTTTTTAAGCTCTCTCCAGATATTGATTTAAAGATCTCTACACACATTTGAATGATCCTTTCCCTTTCAGAACATATAATATTGCTCTCCACATGAACATTTCCAATTCCACTAAATGAACATGCAATTTCATTTTTCTCAGATGTGTATTTTGGGTCAGCGTTGTTGGGTTCTGGAGGGATTCGTCAGATGCTTGCTTTAGCTGTTTGTCAAAACGGATTCATTGCGAAGATGTTTGCTAAGAACACAGATATTATATTTCATCTTTCCAATCCAGAGTCTCCCTCTTTAGGGTCCCAACACATATTAAAATCCCATCTCAAATACATGAAACCCCAAATCACTGACAAACCTTGTTATATTAAAGTTTCCTTATGTCTCATTTGTTTATACCTCCTCAAATAGAAAGGTACGGCACCAAGAAAACTCATTTACCCAGTGAGGAGTAATGTTGTCAATTAGCCTTAATTTTAGATCTTGAACAAACACAACTGGGTTATTGCATGTCAAATCAACCAAATTTCTGAAACTTCCCAGGCTGACATTTTAACACATTTCTGAAGAAAGAAACTTACATAATAATGAAAGCCAAAATATTAAATGCTGTGCATCCATTATTTTGTAGAGGGGGTTAATAATGATAATTTCCACCTATGATTTTAGAGCAAAACTACAGGTAAACAAAATATCCTTAGAAAGGTGGCAAGGTCAATGTTTTGGTTATACACAGAGATAGGTAGGTCTATTACTCAAAACAGTTGACTTTGGCACCCCTTGTGTCATTATAAGCCAATGGTGAGAGTCCAAAAATGGGAAAAAGCACTTTTTCATGTTGTTTTTCCAAAGTTGGGGTGCTTATAACCCCAGAAGAATTGAAGATATCTAAATATCCTTTTAGATTCTGATTTAGAACAAACTTTTCTTTTTGTATCTTAATTTTCAAGGCCCTATATGGTTAAATCCCAGAGATAACAGGCTCTCAATGTGACTCCATTCATACATTTTAATGGTCAGTAAAACAAAATTGTCCAACACTACATTTTGAGCTGTAGTCGAGTTCACATGGAATGATGTAATTTTTTGCGTTTAGCGTTTCAGAATCTCATCTGACCATCCTCACCTCTTTCATCTCCAACTGGACCTGTTTGAGACCACCCAGCACGTTCTCGAGCTCGGTAACCACTTGCTTGATCTGTTCTCGTACTGTTCCTTGGCTTTTCCTCTGGTTGCCATGGTTCTCCAGACCTCCGCCCACCTCAGATGTCCCTGTTTCCCGCTCTGGTCTGTTTATCTTCAGCGTGGGCCCATGAGACCTGGAGCGCCCTAGTTTGCTTGGGGGCACCTCTGTTTGGAAAAAAGCTGCCTGACCAGAGTTTGGTCCGTTATAGTGAGCCTTATCTGGTCTCGATTGTCTACTGGTCTCAGGAAAACCATGGCGCTCGTTGGGATGCTTGAAAGACACTTGTCTCCTTGGACAATGTCCATTGTATGTGGATAACTTAATGTCGTCCCTGCATTGACCTCTGACCTTCAGGCATGGCGGAACATGGCTTCCAATGAATTGGTGCGGCGGCAACTCCGGGTAATACCACCGTTGGACGCACCCGCATTCTCGCCGTATCTCACGCACACTCGCGCAAGAGGTGTGCGCAGAGTCCAGCGGCCAGTCCCACCAGGAGTAGCATGGATGCCGAATGTCCTCGACGTAAACCTGGTGTGGCGGAGACATGCCGCGAGTTCCTGTCCTCTTCGACCTGTCGTCAGCAATCACCATCTTCTTCAGGAATGGGGCTGTCCGCTGAGCTACGCCAGGCTCCATGCGCAGACATGATCCGTTCGCGGGGCCCCGTATGTGTTGGGGCCCCTTCTGCAAGCAAAGGTGACAGGAAGCTGGTTGGAATGAATGTCTTGCTGCCGTGTTCTCAGAGTGCATACCAGTCTGAAAACCGCCTGTCCAAAATAACTGGTTTTTATTCTCGTCGTATCTCCACCTAGGCCATCCACAACGCCTGCTTTTCTCATCTGCGCAACTCTAGCCTACTCATTTCTCACACATGCTGTCTCTCACTTTGACTTCCCCTCTTCAACTTTTTATTCTCCTTCTGAATCACCTCCCCCTTCCTTCCTCTTACTCCAGCTTACCCTCGTTTTCCTACTTCTCCTTCTTGTTCTTCTCGAACGCAGCTTGTTGCCCTTTCTTCAACGGTGGGCCTCTTAACTTCTCCCTCCCTCCTGTTCTTTTTTCTCCCTCTCCAACTCTCCTTCTAATTCTTGTGCTCACTTGCAGGCTTTCCTGTATCCCTCTTCCTTACTTCACTCTTTCTCCTCCGCTATAACTTTCTTAAAACCCTTCTTCCAAGCTCTGTTTTTCCCACTGCGTTGAAGAATTTCCCGTCTGACTCAACTCACACTTTCTCAAACTCCTAACACTTCCTCTCTACACCTTTCTCTCGCGCTCTCTCAGGGTCGGGGCTCGTAAAGCGTTGACAGACGCGGCGGCTCCATGTGATTCCCGATCTTTCCCTCAGATCTTGCGCCTGGCTGCCACTCTGCAATTAAATGCAGGCAGGATTCCACGCCGCCCCAGATGGGGTGGAGAGAGCGAGAGACAAACGGGTAGAGAGGAGGTGGGGTTGTAGACGTTGCTGAAGCAGACAGGAGCTAACATGAGCCAGAGATGGATCGGTAAGGAGAGAGAGAGAGACAGGGAAAGGTGGGGAGGAGTGATAGCAAGGCTCTGGCTCAAAAAAAGGGGGATTTTCAGCATAACTCGTTTCCCGCAAGCCCACGTGAGTATGTGTGTTTGGGAAAATTGAAAGCACGCACCTTTTTTTCGTGCGAATCAGCATGCTTGTGCATTCGCTCATCTGATTAAAGTCAGCTGAGATACATGCACAGGGTTTGTCATTTTTGGTGTCTTGTGACAAGTTTAATGAACAACAAACAGCTTTTAAACATCTGGTTTGAACTTTTAACTTATATTTCCCCCACTAAAATTTCCTGTTGCAAAGCAAAATCTCAAATTAGGTCTTTTTAGTATCTCAATTTCTTTCTCCTGGACAGCCATAGAGAGCAAACGGACACTTTCAATATGGAGATCTCGGTATGAGCTCAAACATTTCTCGGCAAAATCAGTGGAAATGTCCACAGTGTGGCGCTAAAAGCGAGTTAAATGTTCTCTCAAACGGTTGAGGTTTTTAAGGTTGATGCTCTGTCAAGTTTTAAATCAACAAAACTGACATCCCTACCCTAAACCTTAAACCTAAACCTAACCAATAGTGTCAGGAAAAGCAAACGTGAGATGATAAACACAATTGCCAGTTGCCACGATCATTTTACGGTGCTTCTATGAAACTTTCGGCTCATGTGTGGACTCATGTGCTTTTCTGAACTCGTACGCCAGACTCGTGCAACGCTCTCAGTTGAGCTACCACGCAGTTTGATTGCATTCGAACAAGCTTGTAAATGTAGTTGCTTATGAAATGAAACCGTTAAAATGAGTCATGTGCTATAGTAAAAGTGTTCCAATGTCATAAGATAACATTGTGTGAGGAACAGACCAAAATGTAAGAGTTTATGAACTGTTTTTGCTGATGTAGCTCCTCTAGTGTACATTTCACCAGCAAACGAGCCACGTAAAAATCATTTTGCAAAATGTAGTTATAGTAACGTGATTCTATGAAACCTGGTTGATAGGATGACATCTGAGAACGCCACATCTCCTGAGCGATGACAGAACAACCTTTAAGCAATATAATTTTCCTCTTGGTTCCTCTGACGTTGGTTTGGAGACAATACACTGTGAATGCCACAGAGATAAACAGGGCCGTACCGAATAATTCTGACCAGCTGTCTCGACTGTAAAGCAGGCGTTGTACAACAGTGAAAGCATTTCCTCACATTCATGGATTATGTCACATTCGTTGTGTCTTGAAATAGAGTATGAAGAACCACATGCAGAAATCACTGCAAACCTCGTAAAGGAATGTGTACAGGATTCCTATTGGGAAAACAGTACAAGCAGAGTTCTTCTAAAGATTATAAAAATCCAATAGGACTAGTCAAGTCAAATAATGTAAGAATAATAAAAACAAATGTGTAGGAATTTCAGTTAATCCCATTAGGATCCTTTAAGATTGGGGTCATGAAAGAAATTCCAGTAGGAATCCTGTACACATTCCTTTCGTATTCTTGACTAGAAAAGCTGTGTGTGTGTGTGTGTGTGTGTGTGTGTGTGTGTGTGTGTGTGTGTGTGGTGCCCTCTGGTGCCCTTCTAGGGTAAGATGGTGCCCCCCCTAGGGAGTTGTTGCCCGGGGTACCCTACGCAGACTGCATAGTCGGCTTATAGGGAGCGGCGGTACTGACGTCTACGCATGTGTACAGGGGGTCGCACAAGGATAGACGCACAGTGACAAGGCGCTGTCAAGCTTCAAAAAGTATAAACCATAAAAGCACCCTAAAAGTTGTCCATATGACATACATGCTATTCCTGTCATGATACCTCTCTGTTTGCTCTGTGGTCCCTGTCTGTTTTTTGTCTGTGTTTGTGTGTTTGTCATGTGTATGAGCAATTGGCTGAGTTTGTGTTAGCCATGCTCTCTCCTGACCCCGCCTCCTCATTCCCTCTGGCCTCACCCTCTTGTCTAGTCCTTGTCATGTTAATTGCCTTCACCTGTTCCTCATGTGCTTTGCCTCTATATACTGTGCCCTCTTCCCTCTTGTATTTGTAAGATCGTTATGTGAGTTGGTGTTCCGGTCGTGTTCCGGTCGTGTTCCGGTCGTGTTCCGGTCGTGTTCCGGTCGTGTTCCGGTCGTGTTCCGGTCGTGTTCCGGTCGTGTTCCGGTCGTGTTCCGGTCGTGTTCCGGCTTCCGGTCAGTTCCTGTTTACATCTTTTTCTGGTTTATGTTTTGTTTGTTTCCTCTCCCCTGTGGAAGTTTTGTTTTGCTTGTTTGTTTACTGTTGTTTAATAAAATAATTTATTTTTCACTCATTCCTGCTAAAGCCTTGACAATTACAATATATATATATATATATAAAATTCTTCTGAAGGCTTTGTGTGAGAAACAGACCCAAATTGATTTTCAGTGAATAAAGACCTAAATTTAATCCAAAAAAGATTTGAATATAGCACACAAGTCTGGACTTGATGGAGCTTATTTTTTGGAGCTTGACAGTATATGGGTGGTTCTTAAATTTTGGTCTCTTTATAGCCCAGTTCATCTGTACAAAGTAAAGTTTCTTACTTAGGCTAATTTCATAGCTGTTATGAATCCTAAATGCGCACAATTAAATAAAATTGTTACTCTTTTTGCATAATTTGGCAGGATTACTGCATGAATGGAAATGACGCCCAATAAAATATGTGATATTACCTTCATTTTTGTAACATTACTTGTCTCATATTTCATCTCAAGTAAGCTCTTTTTCTGACACTTTTGTCCACTTGGTTAACAAGTACAATAACTTTTGAAAACTTTATTTGGGGCAAAATTGTTTGGTGAGTTGGAAATTACACCACAACTGTGAGACGGTTGTAATTTATATAATATGTATAAAAGATTTTTTCACACAATAACTATTGAACTGGTTTATGTTTATTTCACTCTTAGATTTTCATGGTTTTAAACATGTTATAATTAGTATTTTTATAATAAATTTTATCTGAAGGCTAAAATGGTCAAATCTAAACATTAAAGGCTTTTGAAAAGTACCAGAAATAAATGACGAAGGGCTGGTAAAAAGTTCCAGATTTAATGTGACCTTCGTATAGGACCTGCGTATCTCAGCGAGTATAATAGTCACGAGTTGGAATCCAAGGTGTGCTGAGTGACTCCAGTCAGGTCTCCTAAGCAACCAAATTGGCTCGGTTGCTAGGGAGGGTAGAGTCACATGGGGTAACCTCCTTGTGGTCGCTATAATGTGGTTCTTGCTCTCTGTGGGGCGCGTGGTGAGTTGTGCGTGGATGCTGCGGAGAATATCGTTGAGCCTCCACATGTGCTACGTCTCCGCGGTAACTCGCTCAACAAGCCACGTGATAAGATGCGCGGATTGACAGTCTCAGACGTGGAGGCAACTGAGATTCGTCCTCCGCCACCCCGATTGAGGCGAGTCACTACGCCACCAAGAGGACTTGGAGAGCATTTGGGAATTTGGCGTTCCAAGTTGTGGAGAAAAGTTGTATAACAAAAGTTCAAATCTTTAGACTTATAAAAAAGTTATACCACCATCTATTTTTGCTGTATAGTAAAGAGTAGCATGGACACTCATCATCTCCTTTTGTGTTACACAGAGGACAGAAAAATCTCCATTATAATATATAAAAGCTTATATAAGCTTTTATTAATAAGAGTAGTGAATGGAATGTCACTGCATA
The DNA here is from genome assembly GCF_025860055.1 of Xyrauchen texanus. Classification (NCBI taxonomy): domain Eukaryota; kingdom Metazoa; phylum Chordata; class Actinopteri; order Cypriniformes; family Catostomidae; genus Xyrauchen; species Xyrauchen texanus. The sequence goes on from NC_068284.1 coordinate 46,786,504, forward strand.
TATGCTGTATTTTTTTTACAGCGTTGTAGTGTGTGTGTGTGTGTGTGTGTGTTTTCTACATTTTGTCTTGAAATCTAAAAGGTTTCCCTAAAGGCTTTCTTGCATAACGTAACTGCCTCAATCTTCTGCATGGCTGAATTTTATACAAACCCAAATCCCAAATCCCAAAATGTGCCTTTTTTCCTCTCATATTCCAATCCTAGCTAAATAAAAGCAAAAGCATTTCCTGATACAAAAGAACATGTATAATTTATGGATAATTATGGCAAACATTACTGTGAATAGCCTTTCACACTGAACTCCGAATTAAAATGGGGGGTTTGGCGTAATCGTCCACGGTCCTGCTTTTGTAAAACTCCACAATATTGAAATTTAGTCCTGCCATTGTGACTTGTTCCACCAGCCATTGTAATTATAAGTGTTGCTAAGTGTTGAATTATGTTCCTATGGAAACCATCTATTGGGGAACGAATACGTGATGAGTGGTTTTCTGTGCTGTGTCGATATCCTCCTCTGTCCATTCAGGTACTTTGACCAAAACAATGTCAGCAAGAAAGGCCAATTAGAGAAAGTGTCCTTCTGTCACCGAAAATAATGAATCATTCTAAGAACGGCATTTTGTTTTTGCTTCAGTGAAAGTACTAGAACAGCCATTATTTGTGGTGGTCTGACCCCACGGATAACATACTGTACATTTCACATCCAAGGTGTCATATACTGGATACTGAGGTTTATATATTTATTTATTTGGTACATTTGAAGAGGGTATAATGGAAGAACAGGTTGGACTATCTTTTAACCCTCCCCACCCGCAGGTATGTCAGACGCGATTGTCCCCTTCGTGCCTGGTGCTTGGCGGCATGGCTAGCACTCTCCAACCCGTCGCGATGGCTGGCCAGGACCATCCGACTCGGCTATTTACATTTACATTTACATTTATGCATTTGGCAGACGCTTTTATCCAAAGCGACTTACAGTGCACTTATTACAGGGACAATCCCGCCGGAGCAACCTGGAGTTAAGTGCCTTGCTCAAGGACACAATGGTGGTGGCTGTGGGGATCGAACCAGCGACCTTCTGATTAACAGTTATGTGCACTACACAATGCGATTTAGTTCGCCAGGCACCCGCCCAGGTTCAGCGAGAACACCGCTGCCCTGTGTGCGGAGATCGCAACCCTTCTGCGGAAGGACGCGGTAGAGCCTGTCACTTCATCTTGCCAAAGCAAGCCGGTGGGTTGCGGCCAATCTTGGACCTGCGAGTACTGACCCAGGTTTTGCTCAGGCTCTCGTTCAAGATGCTGATGCAGAAATGCATTTTGCCATGCGTCCAGCATCAAGATTGATTTGCTGCGGTAGACCTGAAGGACAAGTACTTCCACGTCTCGGTTTTACCTCGGCACAGGCCGTTCTGAGGTTCGCCTTTCGAGCATTCGGGCGTATCAGTACAAGGTCCCTGTCACCTCGTGTCTTCACGAAAGTCGCAGAGGGAGCCCTTGCCCTGTTAAGGGAAGTGGGCGTCCTCAATTATCTCAATGACTGGCTGATTCTAGCTCACTCTCGAGACAGGTTGTGTGCGCACAGGGACCTTGTGTTCGGGCACCTCAGCCGGATGGGGCTTCGGGTCAACTGGGAAAAGAGCAAGCTCTCCCTGGTTCAGAGCATCTCTTTTCTCGGGATGGAGTTAGACTCGGTCTCTATGATAGCGCACCTCACGAGCGAGCGCACGCAGGCTGTGTTGAACTGCTTGAAGTCATTCAGGCAGAGAACGGCGGTCCCACTGAAACTATTTCAGTGGCTCCTGGGGCATATGGCGTCCTCGGTGGCGGTCCCGCCGCTCGGGTTGATGCATATGAGACCACTCCAGCACTGGTTTCAGACTCGAGTCCCGAGATGGGCATGGCGCCCATCACGGGGACATCACGCCGATCTGCCGCCACTTGTTCAGTCCTTGGACGGACCTTTCTCTGCATGTCTGTGGGCAGGGTCCCCTTAGTGCGAGTGTCCTCCAAACGAGGCTGAGGTGCCGTGAGTCCAGGGGGTAGCATGCAAATTCCACTCGGGAATTACCATTGGCCTTTTCACAAAGAGCAGAGGTTACGACAGTAACCAAGACGTTTTTTTGTAGACCCGTGTTGAACCATATGTTCCGGCATACAAAAGTCCATTATGTAAGTGGTTATAACTTGATGATATAACTTATATGATAGTCTAGTATGATATTGCTTTGTATTGTTTTGCTTATTGGGATGAGAAATAACTTTAACCCTTACCTCTTCAAGTCACACAATATCGAATGCAATAAGCTGCTTTAAAAAGGGATAAAACACCGGTGTATTGTGCTTGTGTAACCTTGTTGAATGCAGACACAAACAATAAAACAACTGACACATAAAAAGAGGGACCGATACACAAGAACACACAATTGATCCAATAAAGTTTTCCAGAAATATCCAAACCTAAAGACAGCTGCCTCATCAAAGGTATGCGTGAAGTGTGCAATGACAAGTGTATGCCAGTCTCTGTGTTGGAGCTAGTAACATGGTAGTAACCTGTTAACAATGCCTGGCTACATGCTAAAACATGATAACATTGCCTAGCAACATGCTAGCATCACCTAGCTACATGCTAAACATGATAGTAACCTGTTAGCAATGCCTGGCTACATGCTAAAACATGCTAGTAGCCTGTTAGCATTGCCTGGCTACATGCTAAGATAACATTGCCTAGGAACATGCTAGCATCACCTAGCTACATGTTAAAACATGTTAGTAACCTGTTAGAAATGCCTGGCTATGTGCTAAAACATGCTAGTAACCTGTTAGCAATGCCTGGCTACATGTTAAAACATGATAACATTGCTTAGCAACATGTTAGCATCACCTAGCTACATGTTAAAACATGTTAGTAACCTGTTATCAATGTCTGGCTACATGTTAAAACATGTTAGTAACCTGTTATCAATGCCTGGCTACATGTTAAAATATGATAACATTGCCTAACAACATGCTAGCATCACCTAGCTACATGCTAAAACATGATAGTAACCTGTTAACCATGTCTGGCTACATGCTAAATCATGCTAGTAGCCTGTTAGCAATGCCTGGCTACATGATAAAACATGATAACATTGCCTAGCAACATGCTAGCATCACCTAGCTACATGCTAAAACATGCTAGTAACCTGTTAGCAATGCCTGGCTACATGTTAAAACATGATAACATTGCCTAGCAACATGCTAGCATCACCTAGCTACATGTTAAAACATGTTAGTAACCTGTTAAAAATGCCTGGCTATGTGCTAAAACATGTTAGTAACCTGTTAACAATGCCTGGCTACATGTTAAAACATGATAACATTGCCTAGCAACATGTTAGCATCACCTAGCTACATGTTAAAACATGTTAGTAACCTGTTATCAGTGTCTGGCTACATGTTAAAACATGCTAGTAACCTGTTAGCAATGCCTGGCTACATGTTAAAACATGATAACATTGCCTAGCAACATGGTAGCATCACCTAGCTACATGTTAAAACATGTTAGTAACCTGTTATCAATGCATGGCTACATGCTAAAAAATGTTATTAACCTGTTAACAATGCCTGGCTACATGCTTAAACATGATAACATTGCCTAGCAACATGTTATCATCGCCTAGCTACATGATAAAACATGTTAGTAACCTGTTAACAATGCCTGGCTACATGTTAAAACATGATAACATTGCCTAGCAACATGCTAGCATCACCTAGCTACATGCTAAAACATGATAGTAACCTGTTAACAATGCCTGGCTACATGCTAAAACATGCTAGTAGCCTGTTAGCATTGCCTGGCTACATGTTAAAACATGATAACATTGCCTAGCAACATGCTAGCATCACCTAGCTACATGATAAAAAATGCTAGTAACCTGTTAACAATGCCTGGTTACATTTTAAAACATGCTAATAACCTGTTAGCATTGCCTGGCTACATGTTAAAACATGATAACATTGCCAAGTAACATGTTAGCATCACTTAGCTACATGTTAAAACATGCTAGTAACCTGTTATAAATGCCTAGCATGCAAATTCCACTCGGGAATTACCATTGGCCTTTTCACAAAGAGCAGAGGTTACGACAGTAACCAAGACGTTTTTTTGTAGACCCGTGTTGAACCATATGTTCCGGCATACAAAAGTCCATTATGTAAGTGGTTATAACTTGATGATATAACTTATATGATAGTCTAGTATGATATTGCTTTGTATTGTTTTGCTTATTGGGATGAGAAATAACTTTAACCCTTACCTCTTCAAGTCACACAATATCGAATGCAATAAGCTGCTTTAAAAAAGGGATAAAACACCGGGTGTATTGTGCTTGTGTAACCTTGTTGAATGCAGACACAAACAATAAAACAACTGACACATAAAAAGAGGGACCGATACACAAGAACACACAATTGATCCAATAAAGTTTTCCAGAAATATCCAAACCTAAAGACAGCTGCCTCATCAAAGGTATGCGTGAAGTGTGCAATGACAAGTGTATGCCAGTCTCTGTGTTGGAGCTAGTAACATGGTAGTAACCTGTTAACAATGCCTGGCTACATGCTAAAACATGATAACATTGCCTAGCAACATGCTAGCATCACCTAGCTACATGCTAAACATGATAGTAACCTGTTAGCAATGCCTGGCTACATGCTAAAACATGCTAGTAGCCTGTTAGCATTGCCTGGCTACATGCTAAGATAACATTGCCTAGGAACATGCTAGCATCACCTAGCTACATGTTAAAACATGTTAGTAACCTGTTAGAAATGCCTGGCTATGTGCTAAAACATGCTAGTAACCTGTTAGCAATGCCTGGCTACATGTTAAAACATGATAACATTGCTTAGCAACATGTTAGCATCACCTAGCTACATGTTAAAACATGTTAGTAACCTGTTATCAATGTCTGGCTACATGTTAAAACATGTTAGTAACCTGTTATCAATGCCTGGCTACATGTTAAAATATGATAACATTGCCTAACAACATGCTAGCATCACCTAGCTACATGCTTTAAAACATGATAGTAACCTGTTAACCATGTCTGGCTACATGCTAAATCATGCTTAGTAGCCTGTTAGCAATGCCTGGCTACATGATAAAACATGATAACATTGCCTAGCAACATGCTAGCATCACCTAGCTACATGCTTAAAACATGCTTAGTAACCTGTTAGCAATGCCTGGCTACATGTTAAAACATGATAACATTGCCTAGCAACATGCTTAGCATCACCTAGCTACATGTTAAAACATGTTAGTAACCTGTTAAAAATGCCTGGCTATGTGCTTAAAACATGTTAGTAACCTGTTAACAATGCCTGGCTACATGTTAAAACATGATAACATTGCCTAGCAACATGTTAGCATCACCTAGCTACATGTTAAAACATGTTAGTAACCTGTTATCAGTGTCTGGCTACATGTTAAAACATGCTTAGTAACCTGTTAGCAATGCCTGGCTACATGTTAAAACATGATAACATTGCCTAGCAACATGGTAGCATCACCTAGCTACATGTTAAAACATGTTAGTAACCTGTTATCAATGCATGGCTACATGCTAAAAAATGTTATTAACCTGTTAACAATGCCTGGCTACATGCTTAAACATGATAACATTGCCTAGCAACATGTTATCATCGCCTAGCTACATGATAAAACATGTTAGTAACCTGTTAACAATGCCTGGCTACATGTTAAAACATGATAACATTGCCTAGCAACATGCTTAGCATCACCTAGCTACATGCTAAAACATGATAGTAACCTGTTAACAATGCCTGGCTACATGCTTAAAACATGCTTAGTAGCCTGTTAGCATTGCCTGGCTACATGTTAAAACATGATAACATTGCTCTAGCAACATGCTTAAGCATCACCTAGCTACATGATAAAAAATGCTAGTAACCTGTTAACAATGCCTGGTTACATTTTAAAACATGCTAATAACCTGTTAGCATTGCCTGGCTACATGTTAAAACATGATAACATTGCCAAGTAACATGTTAGCATCACTTAGCTACATGTTAAAACATGCTAGTAACCTGTTATAAATGCCTGGCTACATGATAAAACATGCTAGTAACCTGTTAGCAATGCCTGGTTACATGCTTAAAGGATAACATTGCCTAGCAACATGCTAGCATCACCTAGGTACATGTTAAAACATGATAATAACATGATAACATTGCCTAGCAATATGCTAGCATCACCTAGCTACATGTTAAAACATGTTAGTAACCTGTTATCAATGCCAAGCTACATGTTAAAAAATGTTATTAACCTGTTAACAATGCCTGGCTACATGCTTAATCATGATAACATTGCCTAGCAACATGTTAGCATCACCTAGCTACATGATAAAACATGTTAGTAACCTGTTGGCAATGCCTGGCTACATGTTAAAACATGATAACATTGCCTAACAACATGCTAGCATCACCTAGCTACATGCTAAAACATGATATTAACCTGTTAACAATGTCTGGCTACATGCTAAATCATGCTAGTAGCCTGTTAGCAATGCCTGGCTACATGATAAAACATGATAACATTGCCTAGAAACATGCTAGCATCACCTAGCTACATGCTAAAACATGCTAGTAACCTGTTAGCAATGCCTGGCTACATTTTAAAACATGCTAATAACCTGTTAGCATTGCCTGGCTACATGTTAAAACATGATAACATTGCCTAGGAACATGTTAGCATCACCTAGCTACATGTTAAAACATGTTAGTAACCTGTTAAAAATGCCTGGCTATGTGCTAAAACATGCTAGTAACCTGTTAGCAATGCCTGGTTACATGCTTAAAGGATAACATTGCCTAGCAACATGCTAGCATCACCTAGGTACATGTTAAAACATGATAATAACATGATAACATTGCCTAGCAATATGCTAGCATCACCTAGCTACATGTTAAAACATGTTAGTAACCTGTTATCAGTGCCAGGCTACATGTTAAAAAATGCTATTAACCTGTTAACAATGCCTGGCTACATGCTTAAACATGATAACATTGCCTAGCAACATGTTAGCATCACCTAGCTACATGATAAAACATGTTAGTAACCTGTTATCAATGCCTGGCTACATGTTAAAACATGATAACATTGCCTAACAACATGCTAGCATCACCTAGCTACATGCTAAAACATGATAGTAACCTGTTAACAATGTCTGGCTACATGCTAAATCATGCTAGTAGCCTGTTAGCAATGCCTGGCTACATGATAAAACATGATAACATTGCCTAGCAACATGCTAGCATCACCTAGCTACATGCTAAAACATGCTAGTAACCTGTTAGCAATGCCTGGCTACATTTTAAAACATGCTAATAACCTGTTAGCATTGCCTGGCTACGTTTTAAAACATGATAACATTGCCTAGGAACATGCTAGCATCACCTAGCTACATGTTAAAACATGTTAGTAACCTGTTAAAAATGCCTGGCTATGTGCTAAAACATGCTAGTAACCTGTTATCAATGCCTGGCTACATGTTAAAACATGATAACATTGCCTAGCAACATGTTAGCATCACCTAGCTACATGTTAAAACATGTTAGTAACCTGTTATCAATGTCTGGCTACATGTTAAAACATGCTAGTAACCTGTTAGCAATGCCTGGCTACATGTTAAAACATGATAATATTGCCTAGCAACATGGTAGCATCACCTAGCTACATGTTAAAACATGTTAGTAACCTGTTATCTATGCCTGGCTACATGCTAAAAAATGTTATTAACCTGTTAACAATGCCTGGCTACATGCTTAAACGTGATAACATTGCCTAGCAACATGTTATCATCGCCTAGCTACATGATAAAACATGTTAGTAACCTGTTAGCAATGCCTGGCTACATGTTAAAACATGATAACATTGCCTAGCAACATGCTAGCATCACCTAGCTACATGCTAAAACATGATAGTAACCTGTTAGCAATGCCTGGCTACATGCTAAAACATGCTAGTAGCCTGTTAGCATTGCCTGGCTACATGTTAAAACATGATAACATTGCCTAGCAACATGCTAGCATCACCTAGCTACATGATATAAATGCTAGTAACCTGTTAGCAATGCCTGGCTACATTTTAAAACATGCTAATAACCTGTTAGCATTGCCTGGCTACATGTTAAAACATGATAACATTGCCAAGTAACATGTTAGCATCACTTAGCTACATGTTAAAACATGCTAGTAACCTGTTATAAATGCCTGGCTACATGATAAAAAATGCTAGTAACCTGTTAGCAATGCCTGGTTACATGCTTAAATGATAACATTGTCTAGCAACATGCTAGCATCACCTAGCTACATGTTAAAACATGATAATAACATGATAACATTGCCTAGCAATATGCTAGCATCACCTAGCTACATGCTAAAACATGCTAGTAACCTGTTAGCAATGCCTCCCTACATGTTAAAACATGATAACATTGCCTAGCAACATGCTAGCAATGCCTAGCTACTTATTTTAATCTGTACAATGATGTCAGCATCATGTAGTAAGTTTACATTTAATGAGTGTCCGAAGCATGATTTTCAGAATCTACGAATCGGTGGCCGTTCGTTCACATCTTGTGTAAAATGGAAGAAGGTCACCAGTTAACATGAAAACCAGTTGAACCATAACACCGCTGCTGGTGTGAAGACATCTTTTTTATCAACATATCTGTGAAAGTTTATCTAACTATAATATAATCTGCAATTTATATTAACATCTAATGTGAGAATTACTTGTCATTTGAATTTCCTATTACTCATATCTGCTCAATACAACTTGATCAGAAGTTCTGAAACCAACATATTTTTTTTTTCAACTAAACCATCAAATCAACTGCACAACTCAAGTATTACATTAAGACTTCTTCACTGTTTTACTCGCATGAACTGTTGAATGTTGATGTGTGGTCGCAAGAGGATAACAAATTCTAGAAACCACTCAAAACATCTTAGCAACTGCATAACGGCACCATGAAAATCCCCTAGAACATCCGAGCAACCACATACTGTACATGCTGGTTAGTAATGGATTACAAGTACTGTACAAAAACAAGTATTTGTAATTGGACTATTACATTTTAAAATACTCAAAATACAGTTACTTTTTATAGATTACATGATTACATATTAACAAGGCAATGGCAGTAAATTGTTAATCTTTTATTGATAATTTTCATATCAATATGACAATATCATCATATTCTTACCCTGAAGCTGAACATTTTGAGCATGTGCTCCTTTTATGCTACAACAGTAAGATATGCATCTCAGCTAAGGAATAGTTAATGGACTATTAGTTAGCAGTAAGGGTTAAAAGTGTTTCAGTGGTTTTAGATGAAATCTTTGACCTAGGCAACACTGTTGTTGATTTTATGATCATTTTATGCTGATTTTGTGGTTATTAATGTTCGTAATGCTGCCATTGTTTTATGGACTTAAAATGATTTTGATGTCTTAGTGTTTTGAATTATAAACTTTGGTCACGCACTGTCATTGCTGTTAGATTTAATGTTTATTTTAGTCATGTAATGTTTAATGCACTTTTTAAAAATATCATAAGGAGCTCTTTTTGTTAGTAATAAAGAATGTAATCCTTTCTTTCTCTTTATACTTTTATTTTAAAATTATTATCCTACTGGGGGGGGGCAAGTAAAGATGCTGACTACCACCCCTGGAGTCTGCTAGTTTGCTGAGTGACCCCAGTCAGGTCTCCTAAGCAACCAAATTGGCCTGGTTGCTAGGGTGGGTAGAGTCACATGGGGTAACCTCCTCATGGTTGCTATAACGTGGTTCTCGCTCTCGGTGGGGCGTGTGGTGAGTTGTGTGTGGATGCTGCGGAGAATAGCGTGAAGCCTCCACACGCGTTACGTCTCCATGGAAACTTGCTCAAAAAGCCACAGGATAAGATGCACGGATTGACAGTCTCAGACACGGAGGCAACTCATCCTCCGCCACACGGATTAAAGCAAGTCGCATTGGGAATTGGGCATTCCAAATTGGGGAGAAAATAGAAGAAGAAAAAATTATTATCTTACTCAAATGCATGTGGAATAAAATAAAACAAAACAAAATTAAGTTGAAAGTAATCCAAAAGTAATCGGATTAGATTACCCCAAAAATGTAATCTACGAGATTACGTTACTGATTGCATTTTATGTCATGTAATTTGTAATCCGCCCAGCACTGACCACATAGCAACATGCTAGAAACTACTCAGAACATCTAAGCAACTACTGTACATAGCAGCGCCCTGGCAACCACCCACAACGCCATAGCAACCACAATGTTTCTGAAACCACTCAGAACATCCTAGCATTGTGGCACAGGTTTAGCACAGGCAAGCATCACTCACATTTTCTTCCTAAAATGAACAGGAACAGTTTCACTAAATAATACATCAGATTATCGTATACTTTCATAACAATCATGAGCTCATGAATAATTAATTAGACTTCTGAATGATACTTTTGTGTCCTTTTGAAGCTTGAAGAGGTGGTCACCATAAACTGACACTGTATGACATCACTGAGCACAACATTTACGCACATATTTCTCCCTTTGTGTTCAGAAAAAGAAAGAAAGTCATATTGGGTCACAACCAAGGGCGTAGATTTGGCTTGAACATTGCAGGGTTACAATATGAAGAATTTACATGTTTCATTGATCATGGTATAAATATTGGGGGGGTTGTACTTGCTTGTTTTGATTATTGGGGTGGAATCTATGCCCCTGGATACAACAACACAGGGGTGAGTAAACAATGACTGAATTTTCATTTTTGTGTGATCCTTTAAGCACATAACGCACTGAGCATCAGAGCTCCTGCCAGCATTTCTGAACATATGAGACTTAAAACTAGAACTAGAGCTGATATATCACAGCAAATCTGTTCCTAACCTCTGCTGGAATTCTCCCCAAAATGTGTATAGGCAGGAAAACCAAATATGATGGTGTTGGTCTTCCCCTACTGGACAAACAACATATTACACAGAGCTTTAAAGGGGCAGGGGCATTTTTTTAAGAAGGCCAAATGCTTGTTTTCTGCTGCAGTGAAGTGAATGTAAGTATACATTATTACATTATTCAAATTAGCGCCATATTTCATTTTTGACAGGAATGAAAACAAGGCTTCAATACAAGTTAAGCTCTATCGACAGCATTTGTAGCATAATGCTGATTACCACAACAATGTATTTCGACTCGTCCCTCCTTTTCTTAAAAAAAAAGCTCAAATCTGGGTTATAGTGAAGCACTTACAATGGAAGTCAATGGGGCTAAATCTGTCAACGTTAGATGCAAGACATGAACAATATGTGTGGTAACATTAAGAACAATAAGTGTGATGAAATCACTCACTAACATATAATGATTTAAACAATTTTACAGCTCAAATAATACACTAGAATTAATTCACTTCACCCATTGACTTCCATTGTAAGTGCTTCGCTGTAACTTCGATTTTTCCATTGTTTTTTAAAGAAAAGGACGGACGAGTCGAAAATACATTTCTGTGGTCATCAACATTATGCCACAAATGCTTTTATTAAACCACGAATATTCCTTTAAATTATATTCTCAGCTAATTCAATGGTAATGTTACAGTTTTATAACCATTTTGATGCCATATTCCACCTTTAGATGGCACAGTTTCGTACTTACATGGTAAAGTGTGAGATAATTCCTCACCCCCCATTTTGTTCTAAATCTGTATGACTTTCTTTCTATCCTCAGAACACAAAAGGAAATGTTTAGCACAATAATAATTGATCTATTGTCACACATTATACATACATTTTGGCATATACACATGTGACATAATTTTTTTCACATATCCCAGTTAAGCTGGGGTCAGAGTGCAGGGTCAGCCATGATATGGCGCCCCTGGAGCAGATAGGGTCAAGGGCCTTGCTCAAGGGCCCAACAGTGGTGTCTTGGCAGTGTCGGGGCTTGAACCCCTGACCTTCTAGTCAGTAACCCAGAGCCTTAACCGCTGAGCCATGACTGCCCTGAGCACAATGTTAGGGACTGACATCCTCACTCACCATCTTAGATTGCATCTCTCTGCCATTCAATGAAATTGAATAGTGATTCGGGCTAACATTCTGCCTAAAATATGCTTGTAATCTGCACTGAAGAAGGCCACACAGGTTTGGAGCAAATGATAATCAGATAAATTTGGGTGAACTATCCCATTAAGTCCATTTCCACCATGTATAATGGGCAACAACCGCCAATCACTACATTGTCTACAAAACTCCAAGGCTACTCCTACTTCAAATAGGACGTACTTTGTATGTATCCACTTGGAAGGCTACAAAATTAACGATAAACACAATTATGTCAATCGAACAGGTTTTAATGATGCTTCATCGCACTGGAAACATATAAAGGTGGCACACAACATGTGACAGGTGAAACGTTTACATCACAACACACAAATATTCCACAGAACATTAAAGACATAGTGAATAGTTGTATATAAAATAGATACAGTCATTGATTAATAAGTGCTTATTGTCAAATAAGGCATTAGACATGAAGCGTGCATGCATGACATCTTTGTTGTGTTTGATAGCACTCGTGTTGAGCTTGTCTCGGGCATGCAAATGCAAAATACAGCTGCGACGAGATCAAATTACGTGGCACAATTGCAGTTGTCCTCCAATGCAGTTGGGCACACTTTAAGTCCATTTGCTACAAAATGTTGTAAACATGTTATACCATTTCATTTCTTTTCGTATTTTACATCAGCACCTGCAGTGTCCTTTACAACAGTCCAAAAGAGAATGACCGGTCACTGGAAGGGTGGTTTGGACTTCCAGACATCAGTAAATGGGAAGTTGGCATGATACGTCAAGCGGTGTTTCCTGCTGAGTGGCGTGATTAAAATGGACGCAGCTCTGAGTAATATTTGAAAATAATTAAGAGAATCATTTCAAATGAATTATATGATAAAAACAAGGCAAAGAACGATCGAGCCTTGCGTTTCGCCAAGCAATGCATGGACTAATACATTATCACAGACCAGCGGAGGGATGCAAACAATGAATTGTTCCTGCGCCGTTATTCAAAATATGAGAGCTCTTGGAATTGAAACGCCACTTGTCCTAGCAAATTAGTCGAATGTAACAGAGCGCAACGGTCTGGTTCCGGAAGTAAAAATCCCATTCATTTATCCTATAGATTCATTGATTTTCAAAGATTGATTTTTAAAGACAGACCTACCGTGAGCTACGAGGTTGTTCATCGATGGAATCTGCCATCCGTCCACGTTATTAATGGTAAACAACTACATTACCCATGGTACACCAGAGAACCGCGGCCAACGAAACCAGCGAAACATGCCTCAGAGCGACCACCCGCTCCCATGATCCATTGTGAATGACGTAATCATGTCGGTCTCCCATATATATTTCTACATATCTGAATATTTTTGTAAAACAAATGTAAATATCATTCGCAATGCTTCATGGGATTGTAGTCCGTGCCCTCATGAAAGACTGTAAGTGCACAGTCTTGTACCCAGTACCGCCACTCCCTATAAGCTGACTATGCAGTCTGTGTAGGGCACTAACTACCTAGGGGGGGCACCATCTTACCCTAGGAGGGCACCAGAAAGTCCAACGGCTGCCCTTACTCGCAAGTTATACGTTATTCAAGAACCCGAAAGCAGTTGCGGAACACAGACGATCGCTGTGTGCTCATATCAAGCGACCCCCCACGTCGGAGCTGGTTGGTTTGGTTCATGGCTCACAACTCGTTTATGAAGGATTTTCTAAAAAAAAGTCTATGGAACAAATGAATGGGGAAAATACTTCCGGAACCCAGATGGCTGAAAAAGTGGGCGGGCTTAGTTGCGCTCTACTAACTAACCATCGCTAAAATAGCGATTTTAGCCGTTCTGGAACTTCAACGAGACTGAGCCATTATATTAAACACGCCCCCTCTTTATGCAGGATAAACTCAGTGTTGGGTAAGATACTCTTAAAAAGTAATTAATTACTAACTACTAATTACATCTTCTACAGTGTAGAATTAGACTACTAATTACTCTGTCTGAAAAGTAATTGCATTACTAATTACTAATTACTTTCTAATTCTTTCAAATAAACCATATCAAATCAAATAAATCACTCGTGAACTGGCCAAAGGATTTGCATTACATTTTAACATCAGATTATAAATATAAAATTGTTTTATATACAATTGTTCTATAGTCGATACGGTGTTACATCAGAAGTAACTGTAATTAAAGTACTGGAAAATTAAGAGTAATCCCTTACTTTACTTTCATTACTGTTATTAGTTACTTAGTAATGCATTACACCCAACACTGCTCCCAATGTATTGTTTACTTTGTAACTTGTGTTGGAAAACCTGCATGTCAACCCTCCAAATACTGATGTCTAGAGATGGATGTGCTCTAATAAGCTTGAACTTGATTAGGCAGTAATTGGCACCCGTTATTGACATGGTTCATCACTCTCTGTTTTAACTGTGCCACTTGTTCTCTCAGCACACTGGCCGTGGACGCCAGCTCCGTGTTTTGTGTCTTCAGGTTCTTTACTTTGTCTTCCAGTCGTGATATCCGCTCCAGTTTCCTCTTGCGGCATTTGGAAGCGGCGATCCGGTTGCGCAGTTTCTTCCTCTCGGCTTTAATGCGCTCTTGCGTGTCCATATTAATGGGGGAGACCGGCGGAGTGTCGCCGAAGCTCTGCATGTCCGGCACGGTCTGCGGTTCGTCCTTGGGCGGCTGCTGCGGCTGTTGTTGCGCGGCCATGGGGTGCGCGGGCGGCGGCGGTGGGAAGGGAATGGTGTCCGTGGAATAGTTCACGCTGGTACTTCCATACGCGCTCAAGTTCGTGTACACGGGAAGGTCCGTGGGCAAAGCGAGGATGGCGCCGGTGGTGAGTCTGTTGAGCGTTGGGGGAACGCACGGTCCTCCGTTGAGCTGGTTCTGCTTGTGGAGATCCTCCAGGGCTTTGACGAAACCCTCCGCGAACTCCTGCTCGTCGCTCACCGACTTCGGGTAGACGAACCGGGAGGTCGGGGTGGTGGTAACCATCCCATTGGCCTGGATGATCAGCCTCTCCAGCTCCGGAGAAGCCAGCTTTAGGAGTCCCAAGTCGGGTGAATTAAGTATTCCCTCGGCATCCCGGAGGTCTGGCTTTAGACTGGAGCTGTTCTGGTCGTCGAGGTTCAAACTCATGTCTTTCTTCATCATTATGGTTGAAATTCCTTGTATGGTTTTCTTCCTCTTCTGGATAGAAGCTTGTTCCCATACTACACCCTGTGGAAGGATAAGCTGGGCTTGGCGTCCGAAAGACCCATTCTTTCGCGCAAAAGTATTATTATTTTTTCCCCCACTTGTACTGTTACACAACGTAGTATCTTCACTTGATCGACGTATGATATTGTTGTTTATTAAAACATCCCTGTTGTTTCTTCGCCAGGCGCGTAAAATGTTATCTATGGCCGTCAATACGCATTTGCAAGTTTTCTATTCCTAAAAATTCCATTATGTCACTCCAGAGCGCTCAGATTGGTCAAATATGACGTTTTTTTCCGGTTTCATTTGCATAAGGGGCGGCGCTCGCCGCTGTCGCCATGGTTACACCGAGTAAACGGTAAACAGTCCGGTGCATTGTGGGTTGATGTCATAGAAAGCGTCGAGCACGCGAGGGTGGGGACAGAAACAAGGCTGTCTGGTAGAATATGTTCCCTTATTTTTTAACATGTGAAAGTCTTTGTTGGTTTGATACAATGTTTGCACTCTTTTCCACTTTTTATATAATTGAACTGCATTGTAAGACATAATGTAGGCATGCAAAGTGAAAGATCCACTTTTATCATGGTGGGTGGGATATGTGTCAGTTAAAAAACTCTGGTGCATTTATGGGCTGCTCAAATTTAAAAGCTCACCATTCACAAATACTGTGGACTAATTGCAAAAAAATTTAATGTATATGTTTATAATCTTATGAAACAAAATTGACTTTTGAAAAAAAAATAAAAAACTTTTTTATTTTTTTTTTGTCTTAAGTTTGTAAACATTTATTTCTGGCTCTGTTTACTCTACCTCACTTTGAAAAGTCTAATTTAATTCCACTAGGTGGCCGTAAGCACTAGAAAAAAATATTTTTTTCCTCTATCACATTCCATCACAATATACAGATCTGAAATGTAGGGGGCGCTCTAACGCTCGTCCATAGACATTCAGTCTAATGTTCAGTTCAAGCACCACCCTTGTTGTTTCATTGAATATCTCGGCCTCTGAGTGGATTAGAAGCTCAATCTTGGTGTCATTAGAAAGCTGAGACCCTCCCCTTTTCAATGATATACATTAGATATCATAGTCTAAAAAACATTCTGAATATTGCCATCTTTTCCTTCTGGATGGCATATTTTGTTCTGGACATCTAAGATTTAACATTGAATTATTCAGCCAAGCAAATTTACAGACAAGTAAAAAATATCAAACTTTTTAGAGAACGTCCTAAGGTAATAACAGATATATATATAGAGAGAGATATTTGGTGCTTACAGCAGCAGTTATCAGAGCATAAAGAGATGTTTGTATTTGATGACTTACAGAAATCATTTGCGATTCTTTTGAAAATCTTTTGAACTGCGGTATTATGGGAGCAAAAGTAACTGTACAGTCACATTCCTGAGAACGAGAGCTTTCGTCTGATATATGACTTGTCCATTTACTGTTGCTGCTATATGAAGGACTTTAATTTTGATATACATATTTCTACCGCATGAACTCTAGGGGGCGCTAATTTTCAACGTGAATGATTTGAAGCATTATTTTGTTATTTTAAGTAACATAAATACAGAAGCGATGGTTATCTCTGAAAATATCAGATTCTAAGTTTTCAAATGACACCTCATATGCATGACTTCTGTATACAGAGACTTTAATGTTTTAAGCGTAATCGTTTTTGTACTTAATTATGTGATATAGACAGATATGCATGGCTACAATACTGTATTTTTCTCTCTGGTATTATGCAATACAGCTGTACAGCATGAATTTAGATAGTTTAATACACAAACACAGTTTGCACTTTCATACGTTTATTGTTTATTATTGTTTTCTACTTGTGTACATACAGTATAGGCTATTATACAGTATGTAAGTCCTTGTGAGCACACATGGATCTTTCTGATTTTGATATCGCTCTGACCGGTACACTGTTAGATGTGAATGAATATACTTGTGGCTATTTGCATTGATATGCATTATTGACAAATGTAAAAAAAAATAAAAAACAACTAAAATGGGTGATCAAAATTACACTCTCAATATGAGATGAAATGTAGGTTTGTTTGCATATATCTGTAATATGCCATTTAATTTTTTATTTTTGACCTTTCAAATCAAACCTTTGATGGGAACATTACTTTATTCAGAACTCTTAATCCTCATGGGTGTGATGATGCTTTGAAGTTATATTGAATTAATACATGAATTTAGTTGCTTTGGCAAGCTGTCTGATTTCTAATAATAACTCCTCAGGCGGAACGGCACAGAGAGAATATATACACACGTTTAAATGGGAGGTGATGACGTCTGTAAACGTCTGCATCAGAGAATAGAAGCAGCATCATACGTTTCTATGGCAACACTGACATGGGGTCTTACGCAGAAGCAGATGAATGAAGCGGGGGTGATGATCAACAGAGCTGCAGCAGATGCTGCGCGTGAGTGAGTGGGTGGATGAAGACAGCGTATTTGCTGTAATTTTGGAAATTGCAGTCTATCACAGGAGGAGAAAAACAAGAGTGCAACAGACGGTTATTCCACACAGGAAACCATTACAATTTTTGCCAAAAATGTATGCTTAGGATGATGCAGTATTCAGATTATGATTCCTACTATTCTGTATTGTCTGAAAACAAAGTCAGACACATTTAATTAATGTAACATGAATTTGACTAGTCAATCCCTTTAATTCTTGGTAAAATACATCATGTTCTTCAGCATTTACATGTCACTTTGTATATCGCATTTGGCTTATTTCAATTGTTAGTCACTTTGAATAAAAGTAAATTAATAAACATCATACATGTAAAAGTGTGAATGATTAAAAACAAATTTAGCCATTAAAATATCTGGTTTTCAGGAGCAAACAATGATACAACGGGGCAATCTAAAACACTTTATTATGGTTATAAACATATATTCAGTATGATGATGTTAAAAGTCATTGATTTTTACATTCAGATTCACATTATTCAAATCTGCTTTGTAGTCTGTAAATAGATATACCGACAGACAGATAGATGTATTAGCATGCAGATAGTCCTAGGTGTTTCTGGCAGGTAGGTAGGCATAGCTAGCATGTAGCTAGGCGCTTCTAAGATGTATTAGCAAGTAGTTAGGCATTGCTAGTAGGTTATTAGCGTGTTTTAGCATGTAGCTAGGTTATGCTAACATGTTTAGCATGTTGCTAGGTAGTTTTAGCATGTTGCTAATCAATACTAGCATGTTGTTATTCTGGTCTCAAGCAACGCAACAATCTAACAACCAATCGCAACACTTTAGCAACCAGATAGATAGATGTATTAGCATGCAGATCGTCCTAGTTGTTTCTGGCAGGTAGGTAGGCATTGCTAGCATGTAGCTTGGCGCTGTTAAGATGTATTAGCAAGTAGTTAGGCATCGCTAGTAGGTTATTAGCATGTTTTAGCATGTAGCTAGGTTATGCTAGCATGTTTAGCATGTTGTTATTCTGGTCTCAAGCAACGCAACAATCTAACAACCAATTGCAACACTTTAGCAACCAGATAGATAGATAGATGTTTTAGCATGCAGATCGTCCTAGGTGTTTCTGGCAGGTAGGTAGGCATTGCTAGCATGTAGCTAGGCACTGCTAAGATGTATTAGCAAGTAGTTTATTAGCATGTTTTAGCGTGTTACTAGGCATGTTTAGCATGTAGCTAGGTGTTGCTAGGCATTGTTAGCATGTTTTAACAGGTTACTAGGTAATGCTTGCATGTTTTAACATGTTGCTACTCAATACTAGCATGTTGTTATTCTGGTCTTAAACAATGCAACAATCTAAAAACCAATTGCAACACTTTAGCAACCAGATAGATAGATAGATAGATAGATGTATTAGCATGCAGATAGACCTAGGTGTTTCTGGCAGGTAGGTAGGTATTGCTAGCATGTAGCTAGGCACTGCTAGTAGGTTATTAGCATGTAGCTAGGTGATGCTAGCGTGTTACTAGGCATTGTTAGTTGTAGCTTGGTGATGGTAGCATATTGCTAGGCATTGTTAGCATGTTTAGCATGAAACTAGGTGTTGCTAGGCATTGTTAGCCTGTTTTAACATGTTACTAGGTAATTCTACCATGTTTTTTTAGCATGTAGCTAAACAATCCTAGCATGTTGTTATTCTGGTCTCTAGCAACTGCAATGCAACAATCTAACAACCAATTGCAACACTTTAGCAACCAGATAGATAGATAGATGGATAGATGCTCCAAAAAGCACATAAAGGCAACATAAAAGTAATCTATACAACTCCAGATGTTACATCCATGTCTTCAGAAGTGATTTGATAGGTGTGTGAGAGAAACACAATACCTTTTATGTCCTTTTTACTATCAATCTCCACTTTCATTTTGAAAAGTAGAAGCGGAGATTAATATTAAGACGTTCATTTGCATTGTGATGACCTACAGAGCTGACATTCTTTGACCCATTCCTTTAAACATGTGTATGTGTCTCCACCTCATTTCCTGTGTTTAGCATGACTCAAAGATAGACACCTTTTTAGGGCCACTAGCAGCAACACAATGGGACGTCATTCTTTAAGTATACATATAGGCCCCAGACCAGCTTACACTAACAGGTTTGAACCAGACCTCAGCTATGGGTGTTGGCACATATGTCAAAACCACCATATGCTCTACATACAACAAACCAGCATGCATAGAAATAAATACAGCCTGCCAAGTACAAGGCCAGGTCATGTCCATTGCATAAAGTAAATAAAAACATTTTTTGCGTTATGATAATTTTTTTCCTATATATATATATATATATATATATATATATATATATATATATATATATATATATATTACAAATCTATCATTTAAGGCAGTGTCCACATATTAAAATACTGACATTTAGGCAGAAATGAGAATGTGATAGAAAGAGGATAAGATCACCAGAGCAGCAAGTGTCGCCAATGAGCACTTGAGCATCTGATCTCAGTACAAACATGAGAGAGGAAGAGCAATACAGGAAGAATCCTGGGACATGTTGTGTTTATCTGTCAGTGGACTCGATCGTGTTTAGATCTCATCTGATGAAAGATTTTCCCATTCCTGATCGAAGCTCATAACAGCAGTGATGGACCACAAGAAGACTGTTGTTGTGACAGGTAAACAGTGTGAAGGATGAACATTATAAGACAAAGAATGTTTGGAGGACTCTCCTGTGAGTCATAGCACTTATGAGACTTTTTAATCTCGTGAAAGCTGTCTGTGTAGCCAAAATAATGTAACAGTTGTCATGGGACACAACCGAGTAATGTTAGAAATGAAAAGCAAACCTATATGGGAGTAAATACAGCTGGTTTATAGGATTGTCTCGCGCCAATAATTACAAAGGAAGTAGCGTGTGTTTTTGAACAGGGAACTGTGGTAATAACACCTATTTTTTGATATTAGTATTTTATTTATTTACTTATTTATACACATTACAATATGTAATACCATGGATTTCTGGACATTACCATTCTACTACAATTATTATATTATTATTATTACTACTACTCTATAATATATTGGCATCTCATTCCATCACTATACCTGGTTTTTCATTTAATCCATATTTTTTTTTCTAGATTTATTCAATGCATATATATATATATATATATATATATATATATAATATCTATCCATCATCCTAGAGATTAAAATGATTAGTTCTCCTCCACTGTTGGTTTTATATATAATACTTAATTGTCCAAAAATCTGGTTACTGATTACACTCGGTTTAAAGAGTGATATATCTTTAGACTCTGGACTACAGCGACTTCTCTTGAGTTTAAAGGGTGTAAAAGAGATAAGTAAAGGAGAAATGTACTGTCAGCTGCTAAATAAACCCTGACAAGGTGATCGGACACAAAACACAGTGGGCTTGTATCGGTCTTAAGGGGTTTAATTTGGAATAACATCCGACTTACTGTACATTATCTCTTTTATTACGTAGCTACTTACCAATAAAATAAATAGCAATGGTTTGAGTGTAAATTAAAGACTAGGGATGCACCGATATGAAACATTTTGACCGATTTAAACTAAAAATGAGTAGTTGGGTACAGATACCGATATTTTTCCAATTAGCTTATTTTGTCATAAGATCACGGTTTTACTTAGAAATGCTTAAAAAAATTGTAAAAAGGTGTAATATAGCTAACAATATATCATTTCTATAGGTAGACCTATATAATGGTTTCACCTACGAAATGGTGCCGATAGTTGCTTTTTGTAACTTTGGGATATTGGCGAAAATCTATGTCGATAGTTGCTGATAGTTTTTTCGTCATTTCAAAATAAGAGACCCCGGTGTGTTTTAGGGATGCACCGATACCACTTTTTCTCTTCCGATATCTGAAATCTCACTATCAGCCAAAACCGATCCTGATCCGATACCAGTTTAGTTTTTTCATATCTTTTATATATATATATACACGTTTACGCGACAGTGATGTATTAAAATTGCATACATTGGGACGGCTGTGGCTCAGGTGGTAGAGCGGGTCGGCCACTAATCGCAGGGTTGGTGGTTCGATTCCCAGCCCACATGACTCCACATGCCAAAGTGTCCTTGGGCAAGACACTGAACCCCAAGTTGCTCCCAATGGCCGGCTAGCGTGTTGCATGGCAGCTGTGCCGTCATTGGTGTGTGAATGTGTGTGTGAATGGGTGATTGAGTCACGGTGTAAAGCGCTTTGAATACCGCTAAGGTTAAAAAGGCGCTATATAAGTGCAGACCATTTACCATACAGATGACAAAGTGGTCAAAATGATCCCCAAATGGATCCGCGAAAACGACTAATAACGCAAGTAGTTGGCGATGTCACTTTGAAAAGAAACACTACGCGCCTTCGCACATTAAACGTTCTTCCACAGTGAATACAAACAATGAAAATGGTGAAAGCATCGAGCAATTTTGTCTGGACGGATGATGAGGTTGCTTTATTACTACAATTACTTTGCTGGAGAAGCCTCAATAAACTAAAAATCTAGCAGCACAAACACAGTCCTGTAGTCCGCCATTGTAGCTTTGAAAGTCTGGCACATTGTTTTGAAGTACTCACGCGAATGCCTATAGACCCGTAATACACGTGCGCACGACGCCATCGTTTTCACAAATTCTCGTTTTTGTTTGTTTACACGGAGACGATAATGGCATCATTTTCAAAAACTTGTACTTTTCCTAAAAAGTTTGGATTTTCAGGCCCCAAAACACCGTTGTCGTGTAAACGAACAGCCAAAAGTTTTCCGTTTTTAGTTGAAAACGTTGTCGTGTAAACGTGTTGTGTTTTTATTCGCACAGTTATTTTTTTGGAGCCCATTAAACAAAAATATTGTTCTAATTTGTAAACAAATAATAATTATGATAATAATAAACTATTATTATTATTATTGACTTTTATTATTTTAAAATACAACATTAATATAATTCAGTCGTGCACATTTAACATTAAAACTCTCGCACTTGGGGGCATGGGTAGCTCAGCAAGTAAAGACGGTGACTATCACATCTGGAGTCATGAGTTCGGGTGTTCTGAGTGACTCCAGCCAGGTCTCCTAAGCAACCAAATTTGCCTGGTTGCTAGGGAGGGTAGAGTCATGTTCATCGTCCGCCACCCGGATTGAGGCGAGTCACAATGCCACCACGAGGACTTTTATTTTGACAGTCAGAACACTCCAGGAAGTCCTGTAACTGTATGTATGTAGGCTAGTTCACAGTAGTTTAAATTTGGTCGTTCTAAATGCATATTATAAGTGAACCGAACTATTGAGCATCTACATCTGAGATGTTGTTCGTGAGTAGCGTTCACATATGAAAATAACCATGAGCTCAGAGGACCGAAAACAACCACGACCGCCTCACCAGCCTACGCGTATTATGTATGTGTCAACAGAGCAGCGCCATTCACTAAAACGCACCGCGCATGCATACTGTGTATTTACTTATTAAACACAGCCTTTTGCAATTCACAAAGCTATCGCATGTCTTCAAGTGCCTTCAAATAAACGCCATGAGTCATGTGGACTACTTTAAGTACTCTAATGGTGCTTTTATGTAATTGTTTGAGCTTGACAGTAACGAACATGAATAGCACACAGTATCGTATTTCGAAAGTTCAATATAGAACGTCAAATAAAAACAATCAGCTGATTAATCGGTTATCTGCCTTTCCCAACACCTTAGTTATCAGTAAAATCCACTGTTGGTCGACCTATAATCATTTCCAATATAAATAACTTTCGATATCTCAGAAGTCAAAGTCTGCAGGTCTAAAAGTGTTTTTAATGGTTTCCTTTATAAGTTCAACTTTCACAACTGTCCATTTATGACATTTTTTCTGCATTAATGTGAGAACGAGAAAGAATACAATGTTTAAATTACATGTTCTTAGGAATGCCAACCTTTCTACATATAGTGGCTATTATTATTTCTGGATTGTGCATTTCAATTCAGAGAGTTTTTAAAATTTTCATGCTTATTACCGATATGCTGATGGTTTTCATTTGGTCTATAATTGGCAGATATATACATATATATCGTTGTCACGACACCAAAATTTAATTATTATTTTTTTTTAAGTAGGACCCTTTGAAATTAGTTTAATTTGTATATGTATGCCCAAATTCTGTTTTCCGTTCCATGTTTTAAAGTTTAATAAATTTATCATCAAAATAGTTTCTAATCAAATTAATTTATTAAACTTTAATCAAATAAAAATAGAACAAAATTACCATTGCATTTTTTTAATCAAAGTATTAATTTAAACTTAATTAAAGGGACAGTTCACCCAAAAATCTAAATTCAGTCATTGTTTACTCATGCATGTGTTGTTGTAACTCTATATGACTTTCTTTCTTTTTCTGAACACAAAGGGAGAAATTGAGAATAAATGTTGTGCTCAGTGATGTCACAATGGCAGTTTATGGTGACCACCTCTTCAAGCTTCAAAAGAACACAAAAGTATCATTCAGAAGTCTAATTAATTATTCATGAGACTCATGATTGTTATGAAAGTATACGATAAGATTTGATGAGAAACAATCTGAAATGTGATGTATAATTTAGTCAAAATGTTCACTGACTGTTGATCTCTTGTGTGCGTTCATGATAGGGCACGAGAGCAACAGTTCACACAGCGCCCTCGCTACATTGGTGCGTTCAAGCGAAAACTTGTTTATCTAAAAACAGGTCCTCCACAGTGATAATGACAACAGAACACAACACAGCTGCACACAAAACAGAGAACAGAACTTACTAAACATGTCTGAAGAGTTTGTAGTCGAAGAATTGATGCATTTCTATGCTCAGCCTTATTTTTTTTAACCGGAGTACTCAATCAAAAAGAGAGATGTAGTAGGCGGGAATGTTTGTCACCTCTTCTCCGTTCTGAACCGGTGAGTATTTGTGACAGACCTGAAGAGAGTGAGACCTTCGGAAAAACATTTGGCTGGTGTAACATTCTCTGCCAAAGTCAAGTAGTTTTAACTGGCTCATGCTTGCTTTAATAATCTGTTATGAGAAAGTTTTTGGACCATTGCCATTTCACAGTGGACGGAATTACCCACGCGATGCCAATCGATATAATGTACAGTTGCTTGTCGTGGCTGGTTAGGACAAAAACTCTGATTACCATAGAAAATATATATTTTATCACGTGTCGTTTGCCATCCGTTTTGGACACGGTGTGACTGTGGAGGCCTGTACCTTCCTCTTATGTTTCTGTTTGATTTCCGAGTCCTCCATTCAAAACAATAAGGCTGGGCATAGAAATGCATCAATTCTTCAACTACAAACTCTTCAGACATGTTTAGTAAGATCTGTTCTCTGTTTTGTGTGTAGCTGTGTTGTTTGTTCTGTTGTCACTATCACTGTGGAGGACCTGTTTTTAGATAAACAAAACAAGTTTTCGCTTGAACGCACCAACGTCGTGAGGGGTCTGCATGAACGCACACAGGAGATCAACAGTCAGTGAACATTTTGACTAAATAATAAATCAGATTTCAGTTTGTTTCTCATCAAATCTTATCGTACACTTTCATAACAATCATGAGCTCATGAATAATTAATTAGACTTCTGAATGATACTTTTGTGTTCTTTTGAAGCTTGAAGAGGTGGTCACCATAAACTGCCATTGTGACATCACTGAGCACAACATTTACTCACAATTTCTCCCTTTGTGTTCAGAACAAGAAAGAAAGTCATATAGACTTATAACAACACAGTGGTGAGTAAACAATGACTGAATTTACATTTTGGGTGAACGATCCCTTTAATGAAGTGCTTCAGTAAAGATCCTTAAAACATAATTTAACCACAACATTGTTTTTATTATTGTCAAATAAAGTGCTGCGCATTGATGAAAACTTCTATTCAGTACAACAGCACTCTTGCTTGTGAGATATTTCTTAAATATAATTATTATTAATATTATTACAGTAAAGACTTTTCTGATCTGTGTTTTTGATGCTAGTTTCACACCTCTGGTTTAGACGTTGGTCCAGCGTGATTATTAAAGTGCAAATAAATATATATATAGTCTGCAGACGCTTTACAGTAAGTGTGCGCTCTCTTCTTTCATCTACTATGTTTATAAAATGTGATGTTTTGATCAGTCTGATCAGATCAGCTTATAAGCGGCTTCACACATTAATTGAAGCGTGCAGCACATGCAGACTTTCTTTAATTAAATCAGTGGTATAATAATCACTGTAGGACACATCGCTATATCAGTTTGATTAATGGTCCATTTTAGTGTAAAAGAAGTAATGGCACGTGCTTATAAGCGTGTGAGCATCAGACCGAATTGATTTGTTGTTCTGTACTACCGTTATTGCAGAAACACTGGTGTCGTTACAGGTCGTCGTAACATTTTAATGGCCAGTCAGACACACAGCGGTGTAATAACAAATATATATACACTACAGCTGCCAGGACGTTTTCTATGAATATGAATTTATTTGTGTTTCCTCGTGTTTCTTCAGGTTTTGAGCCTTTTGGTGACCATACTGTTAATGCCAGCTGGGTGGCAGTACAGGTATGAGATTCGAACCTAACTGTTATCAGAGACCAACTGTGAACTTATTGTTTGCCCTCATCAAATTCATCCAAGAGCAAATAATCTGAGCTACGCTGTCCACGTTAGATGTATAGCTCTGTCCTCTTACTGCATGTGAACAATTGACTCATTCATGTCCATTTGTGCTTATTTTAGAAGAACAATCTCTTGAGCTATAACAGAGCAACCTCTGAGCAATTCCCTTTTCCCCTGGTAAATTTAGGAGCTGGAGAAACTGGGTTTGGGTGACGATATAAACCTTCACGTTGCTGAAGTGCCAGTGGAGTATCAGGCGGTCCAGAATCTTCTGCCGTCTCTATGGAAACAGCACCTCCCACAAGTAGCGTAACAATACATATCTCCGCATGTATTTCTTTATTGTCTATTCTAGACCTAGTTATACATATAATGGCATAAAATATCAGTTGATGTTGATTTAATTTTATGGGTAACACTGTGTCTACACCGGGCGCGTCCATTGACGGCTTGAGGTGGTCTATGGTGAACATATTTAATGACGGGCAGAAAGCACAGACCAATCGTCTGTGAGCTCGAGAAAACTTCAACAAGTGTTAATAACATTTGGAAATGGAATATAACCTTTATTTTCAACTGACATTCGCTGGTATAAACATATATGTAATATATAATTCATATTGTAATGTTTCTGTTCCTAAAGCTGCGTAAACGTGGATAGAAATGAATTATTATTTAAATAAGTAGACCAGAAACAGTACGAGCAGGCTTTCCTAAAGACATGAATTGTAATTCTGAGATATATGTAGGACATCACGAGCACTCGCATTATCATATTAGACTCCAGTTACATCAGTGAGCTTATAAAAGCTGTTTTATTCTACATGGAGAGGGTCCGCACATGGGGGCGGCCATGTTGGAATCACATGACCAGTCAAATACTACTCAATCTCAGTAACCGTCCTGTTATTGGACACATTCACTCATTCATTAAAGTAATCATGACTGATTGTGAATACTCAATTTCTACAATAACATCTAAAACTGAAAACTATTGATTTTAAATGAAGCTGCATTCAAGCCACTAGGTGTCAGTGTAAATCCAAGATGATGCAAGGACAAAAGTTACTAAATGCACCTTTAATGTAGCAGTCAGATGTTATTAAAATATATAACAAAGAAAATGAATAGCAAAAAGATGAAAACGTATGATATTGGGTTAGTAAAATCATTTTATTTGAGATGGGCGGGATGATAAAGTGGCTGGAGTAGCTCTGCAGCGCTTCAGCAATAGAACTGGTCATGCGTTTACTGTCGGGGTGACGTGACGCACCGCAACGGACGCTTCCTGTGTAGACCGCTTTATTAATTATAATGCGATCGATTTGCTTATGACAAGATGCGGATGACATTGGCCTTGTTGAAATTGTATTCTATTAAATGTTATAACACGAATGTATGAATACATTAAATAATAATCAATTATAACTTAAACCATTTAATATAGTTTAAAGTATAATGTCGTCTCTTATATAAAATCTTGATCAATTTAATCAATTCATTTATTTATTTTTTGTATTGTTTTTGTTTTTCTGAAGTTAGTGGTCCATGTTGGAGTTTCTGGAATGGCTACCACGGTAACGCTTGAACAGTGTGGTCATAACCACGGTTACATGCGCCTGGACAACTGCAGGTTTTGTCCTGAGTCCCGGTGCTGTATGGAGGGAGGGCCGGACTGCATTCATTCTGTTATAAACATGGACGCTGTGTGTGAGAGAGTCAACGCCTCTGAACTCGGGGTCACTGTGTCCGTGTCAAAGGATGCTGGAAGGCATGAATGCTTATGTGTTTTATATGCTCTCGCTGGATTTTTAGAGATGTATAGTGGGCCTAAAAGTATTTGGACACTGAGGCTGCACTTAAAAATGTCTGGATATCATTGCATTAGATAGGAAAATATGACAACAAGTGGCATTTATTTTAAAGAAAGTTGCACGAGGACACTTTTTAAGCAAAATATCTGACAAAAACAACTGACTTCATACATCCACTTAAAATCACCAAGACACTAGTTGATTAAAATTCAAAGAATAGCTCAGAAAATTGACGTGTCATTTGCATTGCAGCTGCCACTTGCTTTGATATTTTGTATCCAATTACATTTTTAAAAGTGATGTGAGCATCCAAATACATAAAGGGACAGTTCACCCCAAAATGTAAATTCTGTCATTGTTTACTCACGCATGTGTTGTTATAACCCGATATGACTTTCTTTATTTTTCTGAACACAAAGGGAGAAATTGTGAGTAAATGTTGTGCTCAGTGATGTCACAATGGCAGTTTATGGTGACCACCTCTTCAAGCTTCAAAAGAACACAAAAGCGTCATTCAGAAGTCTAATTAATTATTCATGAGCTCATGATTGTTATGAAAGTGTACGATAAGATTTGATGAGAAACTGAAATCTGATGTATTAGTGTAAATGTTCACTGACCGTCGATCTCCTGTGTGTGTTCATAATAGGGCACGAGAGCAACAGTTCACGCAGCCCCCACGTGACATTGGGGCGTTCAACGTTCAAAAGCGGAAACTCATTTTGTTTATCTAAAAACAGGTCCAACACAGCAATAGTGACAACAGAACACAACACAACAGAGAACAGAATTTACTAAACATGTCTGAAGAGTTTTTAGTTGAATTGTTGAATTGATGCATTTCTATGCCCAGCCTTATTTTTTCGGAAATCAAACTGAAACATACCGGCTCTGCTCGCTTTTTTGGGGTTTTCCACTGTGGATAGTACCTGGTACCTTTTTTAGTACCACCTCGGTCGAGGTTCCAATCAAGCTGAGCCGATACTAAACGTGATGTCAAAACACTGCAGATCACTGATTGGTCAGAGAGAATCGTCACGACCAGTGTCACTAGATTTGCGACACGGGACATCAGCCCGCTAGTTTAGTAAGTTAGCAATAGCGATCGCATTATCATTTGTTCACGCGACTTTCGAATTGTAAAAAGAAATGGCTGTGCGCAAAACCACACCGTGGTCAATAAACGAGGTGCAGACGTTCCTCTCGTAAGTAGCTGTGGAGAGGATCCACTGTGACGATCAGCCTGTAATCCCACCCACGTTGAGGCGGCACTAAACTGGAGTGGAAAAGCAAGATCAGAAAAGTAAAGCAAGCAGAGTCGAGTCGAACTGTAATGTGCAGTGGAAAAGTGCCATTAGAGGAGGCTACAGGCCTCCACAGTCACATCGTGTCCTCACCTGACGGCAAACGACACGTGATAAAAGATATATTTTCTATGGTAATCACAGTTTTTGTCCTAACCAGCAGTGATGAGTAATGGTACATTCTATCAATCGCTTGTTTACTACTTTTGGCATTCCCCGTCCGCTGTGAACAGGCACCAGTCCAAAAACAAAAACTAAACAAGGCTGGGCATAGAAATGCATCAATTCTTCGACTACAAACTCTTCAGACATGTTTAGTAAGTTCTGTTCTCTGTTGTGTTGTGTTCTGTTGTCACTATCGCTCTGGAGGACCTGTTTTTAGATAAACAAAACGAGTTTTCGCTTGAACGCCCCAATGTAGCGAGAGGGCTGTGTGAACTGTTGCTCTCGTGCTCTATCATGAACGCACACAGATCAACGGTCAGTGAACATTTTCATTAAATAATACATCAGATTTCAGTTTCTCATCAAATCTTATCGTATACTTTCATAACAATCATGAGCTCATGAATAATTAATTACACTTCTGAATGATACTTTTGTGTTCTTTTGAAGCTTGAAGAGGTGGTCACCATAAACTGCCATTGTATGACATCACTGAGCACAACATTTACTCACAGTTTCTCCCTTTGTGTTCAGAAAAGAAAGAAAGTCATGTAGAGTTACAACAACACATGCGTGAGTAAACAATGACTGAATTTACATTTTGGGGTGAACTAATCGTTTAAGTGTCAATGTATTCTTTATGTAGAACTCTCATTCTTCTTTCCCCAGATATCTATGTGACTATACCTACTACACATCGCTGTCCCTGGGCGATGGCAGATCTGCATTTGTCCATGTTCCTCCCCTGGGGAATCCTTACAGTGCAGTGGAGCTTGCTCGCGCCCTCAGGGTCATCGTCCTGGAGATGCTGGAACTGATGGAGCACAACAATGGGAGGAAACACTGTCTGCACGACCAATGAGAGCACAGGGGTGGGCCTCAGATGGCTCGCTCACTCGTCGTGTAGCGTCAGTGTGAATTCAGAGCTTCGTACATATTCAAAGACATAAATGTCTTGACTTCTGTGCTACATACTTAAAGGAGCATTTGGCTGTTTTGAGGTGCAACCTGTATGCTAAAACTCAACTCTGCTGCTCGAATAGGAAAGAAATCACTTTTATGGGGTATACTTGAAAAATGTCAAGATAAAAAAGTCTGAATTTGGATACATTGTTCTAATGTAAAAATACTCCTAAAATTGCACTTGTTGGTCTTTCATCATCCTTTTAAAAATAAAAATTCTGTCATTTACTTTAGAGGTCGACGGATAGTGGATTTTGCCGATACAATAACTAAATTGATGGAAAAGGCCAATAACCGATTAATCGGCCAATAGTTTTTAAAATCTATTTAGCAAAGTGAAAGTAAAATCAACACATTTTTTTCAGTGCAGATATGTTTTTGTTTTGCAACCAAAATCGGAATAACCAGAACAAATAAAGATTTGTTGTATAACGCAGGACTTTTAATTATAAACAAGCCTGAAATGAACCAGGGACTCTTATTTTGTAATGTCTGTGCTTACTGCTCACTCAAGGGACACAAAATGTGCACTCTGATAATCATCTATAATGTATTGCTATAGAATCACTATAAAGTAAACATTGTTAAAAATTAATATGCAGTAGATCATCATTCATCAATAGTACATCATCAGCGATCGCTTGTCAGTTGTCATATGTCTTTTCTTTTTTTTTATAACATTTCACATTTATAATATCAAATTAGTCCATAAACAGGGATGGTGACAAGAGTCTTGGCTACATTACAATGCTCTATGTAAATAGTCACCAAATTAAGCTTTTTTGTAGCCTGTCTATTGACCAGATTAAGAGGAACAATTAAGAGAAATTATAATAATAATAACTAGATTGAAAAGTTTGTAGACAAACTTTATGTTGGCTTGAAATGTATTGTCTGAAAGTAACACAAATAAGTTTAAAAGCTTGGAGCTTTACAGAGCAACAGATAGAACGACAAACAGGTGGATAGATAGATGATAGATTAGCATTGCTAACATGTTGCTAGAGATAGCTAGGTGTTACTAGCATGTTGGTACCATGTTTTAACATTTTATTAGGGGTTACTAATATGTTGCTAGTATGTTTTAGCATGTTGCTGGGCATTGCTAACAGGTTTTAGCATGTAGCTATGCATTGATAGCAAGTTTTAACATGTAGCTATGCATTGAGAACATGTTTTAACATGTAGCTATGCATTGAGAGCATGTTTTAACATGTAGCTATGCATTGATGGCATGTTTTAGCATGTAGCTAGGCATTGCTAGCATGTTTTACCATGTTGCTGAACGTTACGTCTATGTTGCAAGTATGTTTTAGCATGTTGCTATGCATTGCTAGCATGTTTTAGCATGTAGCTAGGCATTGTTGGCATGATTCTATCATATTTTAGTATGTAGTTGGGCATTGCTATCAAGTTTTAACATGTTGCTAGGCATTGTAAGCATATTTTAGCATGTAGCTAGGTTGGTACCATGTTTTAACATTTTATTAGGTATTACTAATATGTTGCTAGTATGTTTTAGCATGTTGCTAGGCATTGCTAACAAGTTTTAGCATGTAGCTATACATTGATAGCATGTTTTAACATGTAGCTAGGCATTGCTAACATGTTTTAGCATATAGCTCAGTGTTATTAATATGTTGCAAGTATGTTTTAGCATGTTGCTAGGCATTGCTAGCATGTTTTAGCATGTTGCTAAGCATTGTAAGCATGTTTATCATGTAGCTAGGCATTGCTTGCATATATTAACATGTAGCTAGGTGTTGCTAATATGTTGCTAGCATTTTTTAGCATATAGCTAAGCATTGCTAGCAAGTTTTAACATGTAGCTATGCATTGAGAACATGTTTTAACATGTAGCTATGCATTGAGAGCATGTTTTAACATGTAGCTATGCATTGATGGCATGTTTTAGCATGTAGCTAGGCATTGCTAGCATGTTTTACCATGTTGCTGAACGTTACGTCTATGTTGCAAGTATGTTTTAGCATGTTGCTATGCATTGCTAGCATGTTTTAGCATGTAGCTAGGCATTGTTGGCATGTTTCTATCATATTTTAGTATGTAGTTGGGCATTGCTATCAAGTTTTAACATGTTGCTAGGCATTGTAAGCATATTTTAGCATGTAGCTAGGTTGGTACCATGTTTTAACATTTTATTAGGTATTACTAATATGTTGCTAGTATGTTTTAGCATGTTGCTAGGCATTGCTAACAAGTTTTAGCATGTAGCTATACATTGATAGCATGTTTTAACATGTAGCTAGGCATTGCTAACATGTTTTAGCATATAGCTCAGTGTTATTAATATGTTGCAAGTATGTTTTAGCATGTTGCTAGGCATTGCTAGCATGTTTTAGCATGTTGCTAAGCATTGTAAGCATGTTTATCATGTAGCTAGGCATTGCTTGCATATATTAACATGTAGCTAGGTGTTGCTAATATGTTGCTAGCATGTTTTAGCATATAGCTAAGCATTGCTAGCATGTTTTAACATGTAGCTAGGCATTGCTAGCATTCTACTAAGTGTTTCTAGCATGTAAGAGTCTAAAAGTTTGGTCTCAAAAGTCAGAATAATACGTTTATTTAGTAGAACAGTGTGTTGGCTTTTTCAAGCCAACATAATAAAGAAATATAACTTTCTGCATCTATATTTTTAGATAACTGATAGTTCCAAAAAGCAACTATCGGCACTGATTAATAGGTAAAACTGATAATCGGTCTACCTCTGCTTTACCATATTCAAAATCCTGTTCCAAACTTGTATGACTTTATTTCTTACGGGATATACAAATGTGAATTTTTAAAGAATATCTTTTCCTTGTAATGAAAGTGAGTATGGACTGGAGCTGCACTTCATTCACTGTCATTATGTGGAATAGAGCAGACAGGATATTCTTCAAACATTCAAACAGAAGAAAGTAAGTCTTACAGGTTTGGACAAAAACAAGTATGAGTAAATGGTGACAGAATTTTCATCTTGGGAGAACTATTCCATAAAGAAAATATGAATTCAATCAGTAAATTACTAGTGTTTTCTATATACATTATTCACTCGGTCAGGCATTTCGGTGGTATAAAGTGTTTCAAATGTGGTTCCCTCATCTGCAATTTTCAAATATACCCCAAACTCACACAGTTTGTGCTCTCCAAAGACCCAAAAGGTTTATTTGTAAAGGAGACCTGTAATTAAAGGGATAGTTCACCCAAAAATTAAAATTCTGTCATCATACTCACCCTCAGGCCATCCCAGATGTGCCTGACTTTCTTACTTTTGCAGAACACAAATGAAGAGTTTCAGAAGAATATCTCAGCTCTGTAGGTCTGTACAATGCCAGTGAATGGTGACCCAAACTTGAAGCTCCAAAAAGCACATAAAGGAAGCAGAAAACTCCTTTTTTTAATATAAATCTGGTCATTGCAGTCTCTAAGCTCTTGACCCATGCGCAGAGCACTAGATGATGCTAGGAAGTGTAATCGAGCTTGAAATCATGATAATCAAAAAGACTGTTGATGTCAAGATTTAGAGTAAAGAAATTTGATTTATGCTGCCTTTTATGTGCTTTTTGAAGCTTCAAAGTTTTGGTCACCTACAGAGCTGAGATATTCTTCTAAAAAACTTAATTTGTGTTCTGCAAAAGAAAGTAAGTCATACACATCTGGGATGGCATGAGGGTCAGTAAATGATGAGATAGTGTTCATTTTTGGGTGTACTGTCCCTTTAAGAAACTACAGTGTGTGATTTTATAGAGGAAGTAATGATCTGCCTGCTGGACCATGTTAAAAAGAGATGATAACTATGGTTGCCTGGAAGTGCCAAAGTGCGTATATAGGCATTAGGATCACTACCATTAAAAACGATAAGCTGTATCTAGTCTAGAGGTTGACCAAGGGACGGATTACCGACTGGGCCAATGGGGCCAGTGCCCAGGGAGCCTTGACTGCCCGGGGTGCCCTGGGCTTTAAGTCTGCGCGATCTAACTTGGTGATCCCTGCTGCTTGGGCATGAACAATGAACCCCCCCAACAACTTTTGAGCATGAACAACGCACCCCCACCCGCTCAACAACTTTTGAGCATGAACAACGCACCCCCACCCGCTCAACAACTTTTGGGAGGAGGGGGACCCTTGGAGATAATTGGCCCCAGGGCCTATGCAAGTCATAATCCGTCCCTGGGTAGACCGGATAGTTGATTGGAGCCGATAGTTGATTTTTGGAACTATCGATATCTGCTAATCTATGTCGATAGTTGCCGATAGTTTTTTTGTCATTACAAAATAATTTCAAAATAAGAGTCCCCAGTGTGTTTTGGGCTTGTTTATACTTAAAAGAAAATTTTTGTTGAACAAAAAAAACAGCATCTGGGATTTTATTCATTTTGGACTCTTTACATTTACATTTACGCATTTGGCAGACGCTTTTTATCCAAAGCGACTTACAGAGCACTTATTACAG
The DNA here is from genome assembly GCF_025860055.1 of Xyrauchen texanus. NCBI lineage: Eukaryota > Metazoa > Chordata > Actinopteri > Cypriniformes > Catostomidae > Xyrauchen > Xyrauchen texanus. The sequence continues at coordinate 46,821,652 of NC_068284.1, forward strand.
GGACAATCCCCCTGGAGCAACCTGGAGTTAAGTGCCTTGCTCAAGGGCCCAAAAGTGGCATCTTGGTGGTGCTGGGGCTTGAACCCCTGACCTTCTGGTCAGTAACCCTGAGCCTCAACCACTGAGTCACCACTGCCTCTTTGTCTTTGCCCGCCGTAGTAAAGAAAGAATACATTTTTTTTTTTACATTGTATAAATCGAATTTAAAACCAATCATCCAATTAATCGGTTATCGGCCTTTCCGCACTACCTTAGTTATCAGTATCGGCAAAATCCACTATCGGTCAACCTTAAAGGATCGCATACAAACACCAAGACACTTAAAACCTCATGCCTTTTAGAGTAACCCAAGGTCTACTATTACTATCAGTGCTAACTGTCAAGACATCCAAGGTGCTGTTACTCTCCACCAACTCTTCAGGTTTGCTTTTGCTTATTTTACGAAACGAGAAATTGTGAGATGATTATAAAGTGATGTCTGTTTTTTTTCTCAGATGACATTGTTCCAGATTTCATCCTTATATTGCATTCATACTTCCTGTGAAAAACTGGACATTTGGGCTGTGAATTACAATAACTCTTTTAACTATCAAGGAACAGTTAAATATGATATTACATGGTATTATATATTTTGAGCTTTTTGACAGTTTTTACTGGAATTGGAGTTGTACAGTCATAAACACTATGGATCAAACTGATGATGCTGTGAACCTCGATGTTGCCTAAAACGCAATCTTTTCAGGATCTCATCATTATCACTGATCCGTTTCATTGTATTAAATGTATTGACAGTATCCAGTTGCAGTTATGGTGCGTTCAACTCCATGATGTGCATGTATTCATTGGAAACATTGTCTTTGATTTGTCTTTCCTATCTGTTTTTACAAACTGTTGTCAATAAATAATTCCTGCCTTATTTAATTGTGTTTTTTTTTATGTAAACATACTAATATTTGACAAATAACATGGTCCATGGAACTTTTTGTAAATAAAGATTTTAGGTTGGTAAATGGTCTATATAGCTCTTTTTTTTTTTTTTATCTTAGAGGTTACCAAAGCGCTTTACTCTGTGTCCCATTCACCCATTCACACACACACTCATAGACCAATGATGGCAGAGCTGCCATGCAAGGCACTAGCCTGCCATTGGGAGGAACTTGGGGTTCAGTATCTTGCCCAAGGAGACTTCGGCATGTGGAGTCGTGTGGGCCGGGAATCGAACCACCAACCCTAGCTGACCCGCTCTACCATCTGAGCTACAGCTGTCCCTGTACTCGACTGTCCGACTCAGCCTTTTTGGATTCAGACTCTGCATGTTATGGACTCGGTCTTGAGTCCAACTCTGCCCTTTTGGACTTGGAATCGGCCTGTTATGGACTCAGTCCTTTTGGACTCAGACTCGACTCAGACTCGGCCTGTTATGGACTCAGTCTTGAGTCCTACTCGTCCCTTTTGGACTCGTCCTTGACTCAGACTCTGCCTGTTATGGACTCGGTCTTGAGTCTGACTCGGCCCTTTTGGACTCGTCCTTGACTCAGACTCTGCCTGTTATGGACTTTGACTTGAGTCCGACTCGGCCCTTTTGGAATCGGACTCGGCCTGTTATGGACTCGGTCTTGAGTCCGACTCGGCCCTTTTGGACTTGGAATCGGCCTGTTATGGACTCAGTCTTGAGTTCGACTCGTCCCTTTTGGACTTGGACTCGGCCTGTTATGGACTCAGTCTTGAGTTCGACTCGTCCCTTTTGGAATCGGACTCGGCCTGTTATGGACTCAGTCTTGAGTCCAACTCGTCCTTGACTCAGACTCGGCCTGTTATGGACTCGGTCTTGAGTCCGACTCAGCCCTTTTGGCCTCTTACTCGACTCGGACTCTGCCTGTTATGGACTCGGCCTTGAGTCTGACTCTGCCATTTTGGACTCGGACTCGACTCGGACTCGATTGTTTAAAGACACGGACTTGACTCGACTAAGGTGGACTTGAACCCAACACTAATTTTGCTGCAACTACAATACTCTGAGAACGTGCAAAATGATTGACAGACAGAAAGCATCATTGTTTGTGGCCCGCGGACACATTTTTGTTTGCTGTTTACAGAGTCTAGAAATGTCACAGCGACCGGTGAGATATCTCACAACACTTATTTCATTAATATGTTTCAGGGAGTAGGAATATTTTTTGCACATATTTCCATGAAAAAAATCGCTTACAGCACCTTTAAGTACTTTCTATGTTGAATAAGTTAGTTTCAGTGTGAACAGAAAAAGTACATTCTACTCAATTCAAACATAAAAATGAATGCTCTATCTTATAAATATTATTTACAGTATGATTGGTTGTATCTTTACAATGCACCATCATGATTGATTCATAAAGTAGAAAGTCTTGTCACATTTATTTGCTAATTTGAGTATATTTCTCAGGTAAATAAAATATGTTTTTAAAAAAATGTATCAGTTGTTTGTGACTGTCATCGTGTTTTGAGCTCTGAGTATTGAGGTCTGCTCAGTAAATGCATATTGACGTTGTCTAATAAACTAAATGCATTAAGCTTTCCTGTGGAAGGCTTCAGTATGTTATGTGGTACTGCATGATTAAACAAGTCTTTATAAGTTTATAAA
>NC_068284.1:46831771-46866771 GCF_025860055.1 Xyrauchen texanus
ATGATTGACTTATGATCAATAATATGGTAGTAAACAATACATTGTATTCTAAAACCACTTTTTATATTGTCTGATTAACTCTTCTGCTACAAGAATGTAATGCATTTTAATTATCTGAATATTTATTTTATTTTATATATATATATAAAATTAACCACCTTTCCATTTACCATCAGGCAAGTATCCGTCTAAACATGCAGGTGGAAAATTACTTAAACAAATGAAGACATAAAAATAATGATAATAATCACTGCATAGGTCCAAGTGAACGTGTTTTTGTATTTTATGTTTTAATCACAGATGTATAGGTTGCAGAGTTGCGTTCACAATTTCTCTGTGGAAATAAAGTGAACTGAACTCAAAGCACCTCCTGAACCGAGATGTCTGAGGTCATTTGCACTCATAGATGTTCCACGAGACCGCACGCCTCCATACAACAGCGTGTCATACATGCGCTTAGACGGCTTTTCTATCATCTGTTCTGAATAATATAATAAAGTGTGTTTCTTCAAGCGCCTGTCTGTGTGCCGCGGGGCAAATTATTTGTAATAGGCCTATTAATTTGATAATAATAATAATAATAATAATAATAATACTGAGTCACTGGTATCTTATTTTATTCTATTAACTATTTTCGACTTGGAATCGAAGTACCGTACTTTTGACAACACTGGTGTTTATTTTATTTAATTAAATGTTTTTAATCCTAAAACAAATGATAATTTTTATAATTTTATTTATTATAAAGTTAAAATGAATTTCAGAATTCTATTAAACACAATTCAGAATTTGAGATGTGCTGGAAATGACTTCTACACTTTCTAGAAGTCCACATTACTGAAAGTGCCGGAAGTTGACGAAACACCCAAATATACTTGCAAAATGACTGTGCTGCTTTCTCTTCTGTTTGTTTAAGCTACTGCGGCATTCATGACCCAGCATGTGTGGTCTATTGCAACACCAGCAAGAAATGGTTCTGCAACGGCCGTGGAAACACCTCTGGCAGGTGAGTCAGAAACTTTCAACAAATATGATAAAGTTCATGTTGTTAAGTGTGAACTAATAAAACATTTTTATTTGTCTCCTCTCCTCGTTTGTCTTTCCAGTCATATTGTGAACCACTTGGTGAGGGCCAAATGTAAGGAGGTGACCCTGCATAAAGACGGTCCACTGGGCGAGACCGTTCTGGAGTGCTATAACTGCGGATGCCGCAACGTGTTCCTGCTTGGCTTCATCCCGGCTAAAGCCGATTCTGTAGTAGTGCTTCTGTGCAGGTAAAGCCCACCCTTATATTTAGGTTTCTTACCATTTGCCCCATTTAAAAAATGAAATGTCATCGTTTACTCATTCTTATGATGTTCTCGTGACTCCAGGGGTGTCCGTCAGCATTTTTACTCTCTGAGCTACCCAGACCCTCTACAGTGACATTTTAATGTTTAATTAAAGTGGATTGTAAATGTTACAATTTTATAATAGACTGCGTATCACAAACTTTTATTTTAAATTTAAGAAAAATAATTAGTTTAGTTTGTTTTTCCTAATCTCAGTTTCTTAATATTTTGTTAAATATAAAGACATCGTCTGAATTTATGCTTTTTTTTTTTTTTTTTTGTATAAATAAAAATAAATTCATAGAGGAGATTAAAATGACAATATACACTCACCTAAAGGATTATTAGGAACACCTGTTCAATTTCTCATTAATGCAATTATCTAATCAACCAATCACATGGCAGTTGCTTCAATGCATTTAGGGGTGTGGTCCTGGTCAAGACAATCTCCTGAACTCCAAACTGAATGTCAGAATCTGAAAGAAAGGTGATTTAAGCAATTTTGAGCGTGGCATGGTTGTTGGTGCCAGACGGGCCGGTCTGAGTATTTCACAATCTGCTCAGTTACTGGGATTTTCACGCACAACCATTTCTAGGGTTTACAAAGAATGGTGTGAAAAGGGAAAAACATCCAGTATGCGGCAGTCCTGTGGGCGAAAATGCCTTGTTGATGCTAGAGGTCAGAGGCGAATGGGCCGACTGATTCAAGCTGATAGAAGAGCAACTTTGCCTGAAATAACCACTCGTTACAACCGAGGTATGCAGCAAAGCGTTTGTGAAGCCACAACACGCACAACCTTGAGGTGGATGGGCTACAACAGCAGAAGACCCCACCGGGTACCACTCATCTCCACTACAAATAGGAAAAAGAGGCTACAATTTGCAAGAGCTCACCAAAATTGGACAGTTGAAGACTGGAAAAATGTTGCCTGGTCTGATGAGTCTCGATTTCTGTTGAGACATTCAGATGGTAGAGTCAGAATTTGGCGTAAACAGAATGAGAACATGGATCCATCATGCCTTGTTACCACTGTGCAGGCTGGTGGTGGTGGTGTAATGGTGTGGGGGATGTTTTCTTGGCACACTTTAGGCCCCTTAGTGCCAATTGGGCATCGCTTAAATGCCACGGCCTACCTGAGCATTGTTTCTGACCATGTCCATCCCTTTATGGCCACCATGTACCCATCCTCTGATGGCTACGTCCAGCAGGATAATGCACCATGTCACAAAGCTCGAATCATTTCAAATTGGTTTCTTGAACATGACAATGAGTTCACTGTACTAAAATGGCCCCCACAGTCACCAGATCTCAACCCAATAGAGCATCTTTGGGATGTGGTGGAACGGAGCTTCATGCCCTGGATGTGCATCCCACAAATCTCCATCAACTGCAAGATGCTATCCTATCAATATGGGCCAACATTTCTAAAGAATGCTTTCAGCACCTTGTTGAATCAATGCCACGTAGAATTAAGGCAGTTCTGAAGGCGAAAGGGGGTTCAAACACAGTATTAGTATGTGTTCTAATAATCCTTTAGGTGAGTGTATATAAAAATAATAATAAATAAATGTGTGTTTGTGTGTGTTTAGGCAGCCATGTGCGAGTCAGAGCAGTCTGAAGGACATTAATTGGGACAGCTCTCAGTGGCAGCCCCTGATTCAGGACCGCTGTTTCCTGTCCTGGCTGGTAAAGATCCCGTCTGAGCAGGAGCAGCTGAGAGCCCGTCAGATCACCGCTCAGCAGATCAACAAACTTGAGGAGCTCTGGAAGGTACTGAACTTCAATGATGATGAAAATGTTTAACTTTTTTTTTTTTGGTGTTATGGTGAAAAAAGTCGTTTGGAATAATTATTTTATTACTATTTCTTAAGCAGCAAAATAATTTAGTTTTGAACAATTATACTTGAAAAAATAAAACAATTTGAGAGGACCCCTTTAGACAGTCATTACTGTGCGTGAAAAGTTTTTTAAAAATATCAGAGATTTGATTATTTTTATTAAAAAAATAAATAAAATCAGGTCAAATAACCCTAAGGAAACTTCTTGATATTCGTGACTTAAAAATTCATGATATATGTAAATATATATATATATATATTTGAAGTCAGAAGATTACATGCATCTTAGCCAAACACATTTAAATTCAGTTTTTCACAATTCCTGACATTTAATGGTAGAAAACATTCCCTGTCTTGGGTCAGTTTGGATCTCTACTTTATTTTAAGAGTGTGAAATGTCAGAATAATAGTAGAGAGAATGATTTATTTCATCTTTTATTTCTTTCATCACATTCCCAGTGGGTCAGAAGTTTACATACACTTTTTTTGTATTTGGTAGCATTGCCTTTAAATTGTTTGACTTGTGTCAAATGTTTTGGGTTTCCTTCCACAAGCTTCTCACAATAAGTTGCTGGAATTTTGTCCCATTCCTCCAGACAGAACTGGTGTAACTGAGTCGGGTTTTCTGCCCACAAATTATCAATCAGATTGAGGTCAGGACTTTGTGATGGTCACTTCAATACCTTGACTTTGTTGCCCTTAAGCCATTTTGCCACAACTTTGGAGGTGTGCTTGGGGTCATTGTCCATTTGGAAGACCCATTTGCAACCAAGCTTTAACTTCCTGGCTGATGTCTTGAGATGTTGCTTCAATAAATCCACATAATGTTCCTTCCTCATGACGTCATCTATTTTGTGAAGTGCTCCAGTCCCTCCTGCAGCAAAGCACCCCCACAACATGATGCTCCACCCCCATGCTTCACGGTTGGGATGGTGTTCTTCGGCTTGCAAGCCACACCCTTTAACATAACAATGGTCATTATGGCCAAACAGTTCAATATTTGTTTCATCAGACCAGAGGACATTTCTCCAAAAGTAAGATCTTTGTCCCCATGTGCTCTTGCAAACTGTAGTCTGGCTTTTTTATGGAGGTTTTGGAGCATTTGGCTTCTTCCTTGCTGAGCAGCCTTTCAGGTTATGTCGATATAGGACTTGTTTTGCTGTGGATATAGATACTCGGCCACCTGTTTCCTCCAGCATCTTCACAAGGTCCTTTTGCTGTTGTTCTGGGATTGATTTGCACTTTTCGCACCAAACTACGTTAATCTCTAGGAGACAGAATTTGTCTCCATCCTGAGCGGTTTGATGGCTGTGTGGTCCCATGATGTTTATACTTGCGTACTATTGTTTGTACAGATGAACGTTGTACTTTCAGGCATTTGGAAATTACTCCCAAGGATGAACCTGACTTGGTCCTGGCTGATTTCTTTTGTTTTTCACATGATGTCAAGCCAAGAGGCACTGAGTTTGAAGATAGGCCTTAAAATACCTCCACAGGTACTCCTTCAATTCAGTACACCTTTTTTCAGTAGCTAATTGTCTAAAAGGCTTGACATCATTTTCTGGAATTTTCCAAGCTGCTTAAAGACACAGTTAACTTAGTGTATGTAAACTTCTGACCCACTGGAGTTGTGATATAGTCAATAAAAAGTGAAACAATCGGTCTGTAAACAATTGTTGGAAAAATTACAAAGATATTAAAAAAAATATAGCATTTAAAATACAGTAAAAATGTACTTAAAAATACATTTCCAACACCGGTTTTCTAGCAAATGAACACACAAATGCAGGGCTCCAGACTGTGCCTAAATGGCCACATTTTGCTACACTTTTCCCCGCCGGTGTGACTAAGTTCTGTTACACGTTGCACTGGTGTGACGTCGCAATGTTGGCCAACTCTCCCTCTTTCTCTCTCTCTGTTTATGCGCTGACTATTTCTATTAAGCGATATCAAATGCGGAACAAAACCGTTCTGTCTTCTACCCGGACAAATTATCAGCACGGCTCATTGGACAGAGCAGCGTGATCACAGAACAGGTGCGTTCACCCGCAGAGTGTAAATAATTACAGCACTGCAAGAACCAGTGGGAAGCACAACATGAGCATAGAAAAGGTGCGTTTGCTCACAGAACTGGCCTCGAGCTCTCGATGCACACCACTGATCATTACAGCACTGCCTGCGGGAACCAGTGAAGCTCGGCATGAGTCGCGGAAAACATTTGAAATCAGCAGGTGCAGACCTCAGTGAAAACCCTCGGTGAGTAAAGGAGTTTAAACTCAAAAACCGACCTGACATTCAAAACAGTAGGCTACTGCCAAGATGAACAGGAACACAGATATAATCAAGACTTTTCGCACATCAGTGCCCTTAGAGAATTACCATATATTTACTCTAGTAAACTAACTGTATTAGCTAGTATTTTAGACAGAAATAGATTCACAATAAATATTATCATTTATAATGGACTATGGCAGTTTATAAATGTTTTTATTTTGAATTAATGTGTTTAGAGGACTGTATTTCATTACAAATATGCCATAGTTTTTTTTGCGATGTTATAGTTGACCAGAAAATTTACATCTGCAATGCATCCTAACTCAAAATCAATACCTTATTGTCGAATGAGCATTTCAGTGGGGTAAAATATTCAATATTATTGGTAATTAGGGTACTAACGAAATATCGCAATACCAAAAAAATGTTAACGCTACGATATCATCTTGTTGTTAATTTCAGTACCATGTTGAAGTATGCTGCAATTAGCTAAATGTAATGTAATATAAGAGTTTTGAGATTAAATCAAAGACCATTTGAATATAATTAAAAAAGTCTCGATATGGCTATGTGTGATCATTAAACAGCAGAAGGATGACATTTAATGAAACAATATAGTCAAATATGTGCCACAAAAAGAATGAGATGCATCATCCTGCTCGGTCATCTCCTTCACACACACACACACACACACACACACACACACAAGCAGGCGTGCACACAAACGCAAGACACACCACTAATGCTTGATTTTCATGCAGTGTGTCCAATAGTATCCATCTGCAGAGCAGTGTGTCTAGTGTATAATCGGCTGTGAACACTCAAATTACTGTTTTCACCATTGCAGCTCAGCACTTTCAGCTCGCGAGTCACGGGGAGCTTTATATAAAGAACCCTTCAGAAACAGGAACTTCAAAGGTATTTCAAAATAAAAGTCCCGCTGAAATAAGAGCTCTATTCAACCGGATGCGTGAAATTGAAGACATTACGACAGAAACATATTACTACTGTACTTACAATAATAACAATAATATATTATTAAATGGTTATATTATTAGTATTATTATCTGTAAGCAATATCACAAAAGCAAGTGTAATGAATATCAGCATGTTGTGATTTAGCCATGGGAGCCTTTTGCCTCAGATCATCAGATTGTTTTCATTTAATATTGTCATTAATATTGTAAAGCTCTGTTGTGCATCTTTTTTTTTTTTTTTTCAGAATGTATGTGTATGTGTGTGTGTGTATATATATATATATATATATATATATATATATATATATTTTATTGGCTCTGTATTGCTGAAATTAGTATATTTTCATTTGATTAAAGCAGTACAGTATGTATTTATTTGATTTAAACACAATTTAATCTTAACATTTAATGAAAACATTTAATATGGAATCCAGAAAAATTAAAAAAGAAAATATACTTAATTTGTATCTATAAGACATTATGCAGTTCTTTTAGTCAAGTAACTTTCTGTGTAATTTTTTTTTTTTTACATTTATTGCCCAAGTATCGAGTTAGTATCGATACCGAGGTATCATGGCTGGTATAGTTTCAAACCAGAGTTTTGGTATCTGAGCAACCCTATTGGTAATTGGACTTATTTTTGTAATAAAAAAATAATATATCTTTTATTATTAGTTTCTGTCTTTTTAAACTTTTCATTTTATAGGCCTCTTAAAATTATATTAAATTTTATTTTATCTATGCACCAAAATAAAATAACAAAAAAAGATCAACATTTTAATATTTTTAACCCAGATTTGTATATTGCTGGAGCTTTATAATGCATTTAAATGCCACACAGGGACTGTGAACATTTCAATTGAATTAGTTTCGACAGTTTAATAGCATATGAAATTGTGGCAATGTAAAATGTTTTAATGCTCACATATTTGTGAGTTAATTAGTCTAATGATATGGTACTTTTTAGGAAATGTAATGGCCAAATAAAAATCACATTACAAGCACTGCCGGGGCTGGACTGATAATGTTGCACACCGGGCATATTCCCGGTGGGGCGACGCACATTGGGTCCGATCGGGGCGGACTGATGATTGGGAGAACCTCGGAACGGGCCGCGATAAGCTAACCGCATTACGCAGAACGGACCACAAGCAGCGGCGAGATATTCAGAAAAGGCGAACCCAACAACCCTGTAAGCGTGCCCTTTGGCTCAACTTTTGGGCCAGTTGCTCTGTAAAATCCCAGGCCGATTTCTCTTCCCAGTCCAGCCCTGCGCACTGCAGTATTAACACGGTTACTTTAATTTAATTATAAGAAAGGCTTTGCAAGTGTATGATAAATATTCAGTATCTCCCAGCATAAGGTGTTTTGCTGTCCAATATTTATGAAGTGGTCATTGTATTTGTGAGTAAAGAAGAATTTAACCATAAGTCTTAATGTTTTCTCTATTTTGTCTCATGTTTGCAGGAGAACCCGACAGCATCCCTGGAGGATTTGGAGAAACCTGGAGTGGATGAGGAACCTCAGCATGTTCTACTTCGCTATGAAGATGCATACCAGTACCAGAACATTTTTGGCCCACTCGTGAAACTAGAGGCTGACTACGACAAGAAACTCAAAGAGTCCCAAGTATGAAATCAGTCAACAACTAATTAGAGAAGCATCAGTGATTATTACTCAAGTTTAAGTTACGATTTTAATGTAAACGTGTCACTTCTGGTAAAACGTTTTTAATTTCCTGCATGGACTATTTTTAAATACAGAATCACTAATATGCCCCATCCTGAAATTAATGCTTTCTCTCTGAATTTCTCCCCGGTTCCTGTTCAGACTCAAGACAATATAACAGTAAGGTGGGACTTGGGACTGAATAAAAAGCGGATAGCTTATTTCACTCTGCCCAAGACGGATTCAGGTGGTAATATTTACTTTCAACATCTTCTATGTCTACCAGTGGTTCATACCCATCCCATTCCTAACACCGTGTCCCATGCATCCCTCATCGATGTGTGCACGGACCTCTCCACCCAAGTGTGTGTGTGTGTGTGTGTGTGTGTGTGTGTGTGTGTGTGTGTGTGTGTGTGTGCGCGCTTGTGTATTTGTGGTGTTGTATTGTGTATGTGATGGATATATGGCTATGTTTTGTTATTGGAATATAAATCAGAAAGATGGAGTTTGTCTGATGTTGCCTCATGTCTGTGTGTGTGATGTTTATCAGACATGCGACTGATGCAGGGAGATGAGATCTGTCTGCGCTATAAAGGGGACTTGGCTCCACTCTGGAAAGGCATTGGACATGTCATCAAAGTTCCAGACAGTATCCTTTCACAGCTAATGTTTTGCTCTTGCCTTTAATGTGTCACTTCTGGTTTCATGTTGTCTTGCAAAACGTTTTAGACCTTTTGGGATATTTTAATTTGTAATGCACAACTTAAAGTATGTAGGATGCTGTATTGCCGTTGATTCTTTAACGCAGATTTTCTCAGATTATGGAGATGAGATCGCTATTGAGCTGCGCAGCAGTGCAGGCGCACCTGTGGAGGTGCCACATAACTTCCAGGTGGACTTTGTCTGGAAATCCACATCATTTGACCGGTTAGTGCGAGTTCATTTTCTGCCATCTGTGAATTCGTGGTCAAACGTATGTGAGATCATTTTTTGCCACATCAATTCCAGCAAGGTTGGTGAGTTTTTCTGTAAAAAATAAGATTCAAAACAAAATTATTTGTCAAGGTAATGTTGATGACAAAACTGCAGTTTGGAAAAGATCTTTTCATCTGAATACTTTGATGATTTGGGTTTCCTGTAGCTGTGGAAAGATTAACCCTCACAACCTTCATTTAAGGATCAGATTGCAAAAGTTTTCAAAAGGTTTACAGAAAAGCTACAATGGTTTATCATACTGTTTGAAGACCACACAGCCATTTAACCAGTTTTGTTTGTTTTGCTGAATGTCTGGGATACTTATTTTATTAGTTAAACCCACTGTACACCATATTAATCTTTTTTTGTCTATCTTGTTATGTAGAATGCAGAGCGCCCTGAAGACGTTTGCTGTTGACGAGACCTCCGTTTCTGGTTACATCTATCATAAGTTGTTGGGTCACGAAGTGGAGGACGTTATCATTAAATGCCAGCTGCCCAAACGCTTCACTGCGCAGGGTCTGCCAGATCTCAACCACTCACAGGTACAGAAATGTCCATAGTCACGTTGCTTATCCTTGTCTGATCGAGCTCTTCCTTGTTTTAATTATGAAGCTCAATGTTTTGGTTGTGTTGTAGGTCTATGCTGTGAAGACGGTACTTCAGAGACCTCTTAGTCTAATCCAAGGGCCTCCTGGAACTGGCAAGACTGTCACCTCTGCCACCATTGTCTACCATCTTGCCAGACAGGGCAATGGGTAAGACACGCCCCTTCGTGACTGTATTAGACATGAACACCACAGAGGTGTACAACAAGTGGATCTGTCAATGTTTAGTGAATTTGAATTGGCTTTGCTGTGAAAAACAGGATATTGAACAAGACAAAATGTGACAATGATAATCAAGACTACATGTAAAACAAAGGGTTCGCACGAGGTCCTTAAATGTAGCTTTTAGAAATTTAAGTTCTGGAATACCTCGATGACTACCACACCTGGAGGCGGGAGTTCGAATCCAGGTCGTGCTGAGTGACTTCAACCAGGTCTCCTAAGCAACCAAATTGGCCCGGTTGCTAGGCAGGGTAGAGTCACATGGGGTAACCTCCTCGTGGTGGTGATTAGTGGTTCTCTCAATGGGGTGTGTGGTGAGTTGTGTGTGGATCGTGGAGAGTAGCATGAGCCTCCACATGCTGTGAGTCTCTGCGGTGTCATGCACAACGAGTCACGTGATGAGATGCGCGGATTGACGTCTCCGAAGCGGAGGCAACTTGTCCTCCGCCACCCAGATTGAGTTGAGTAACCGCACCACCACGAGGACCTACTAAGTAGTGGGAATTGGGCATTCCAATTTGGGAGAAAAGGGAATACATTTTTTTTTTTAATTCTGGAATACCTTGAAAATGGACATGTTTTGTTGAAAAGCACTTGAAATGAAAACGGAACATTTCTTTACGTTTAGCATGCCTGAATAACTTTTTAATTATATTTGTGATATCCCCTGATGGGCGAACGCCGTTCGGAAGGGAGGGGCGATGGCCTCGGTCGTGTCCAACTTCTTAGAGGGACAAGTGGCGTTCAGCCATGCACGATCAGAATCAGACTCGAGATGGAGCAATATAAATTTCAAGTTTCCGACTTGCATATATTGTTCATGTCACTCGTAATACAAGTTGTGAACTCAGAATTATTTGAAAGCTCTTGAGTTTGTACATCTTGAATATGAAAAATTTATGCTGGAAAAAGTTTGTAAACCCTGAATACATCAACTAATACAACATTCGCTAACATGCTAAACGCGGCTGTAATATGCACCAATTACACCCTGCTATTGTAATTCATGATGACACTGATACTACTGCAAAAATGGGCGTATAAAAAGAGTGTTAAGAAGAAGCCTTTTATTTTGTCACACGTTAAACATTTGCACATACAGTGAAATTCATCATTCATTTATTTATGTTTTATTTTTTTCACATATCCCAGCTAAACTGGGGTCAGAGCGCAGGTATGGCCATGATACGGCACCTCTGGAGCAGATAGGGTCAAGGGACTTGCTCAAGGGAATTAATTAATGGGCAGAATACAGATAAAAATGATGTGATAGCCTGCCATTGGGAGCAACTTGGGGTTCAGTGTCTTGCCCAAGGACACTTCGGCATGTGGAGTCCGGTGGGCCGTGAATCGATCCACCAACCATGCGATTAGTGGCCAACCTGCTCTATGACCTGAGCCGCCCCATATTCATAGGACTCCAATTGTGAAGGAGTGATTCAGGGAGCATGAGGAATCATTTTCACACATGAACTGGCCACCACAGAGTCCTGACCTTAACCCCATTGAAAGTCTTTGGGATGTGCTGGAGAAGACTGTATGAAGTGGTTCGACGATCCCGTCGTCGATACAAGATCTCGGCCAATAAATCATTTAACTCTGGACGGAAATAAATGTTTTGACATTGCATAAGGCCGTCAAAACAATGCCACGGTCAAACTAAATATTAGCGTATGTACGTTCTATGGGCCAGGCAGTGTAATCCTGTTTTCTTTTGATCCTGTCTGTGCACAATGTCATATCTGATATTTGTTAAATCTGCTTTCTGAGTTTGACTTTGGTTTCTGCTTCTCTCTCATGGTTTAGTCCAGTGCTGGTTTGTGCTCCGAGTAACATCGCTGTGGACCAGCTGACGGAGAAGATCCATCAGACGGGACTGAAGGTGGTTCGTCTGTGCGCTAAGAGTCGCGAGGCCATCGACTCTCCTGTGTCATTCTTGGCTCTGCACAATCAGATCCGCAACATGGACAGGTGCAGACTTTTCACTTGAAGTTTTGAGGTTCCATTTCATTTAGGATGCTGCCTCAGAAGGGTGCTGCCTATGTAGACAGTTCTGATGTCTCTCTCTCTTCTGCAGCATGCCAGAGTTGCAGAAACTGCAGCAGCTGAAGGACGAGACTGGCGAGCTGTCGTCCTCTGATGAGAAACGCTACCGAGCTCTGAAACGAACGGCTGAGAGAGAACTGCTCATGGTACGTCTGACTTCACAACAAAGACACAAATGTTTTTTCCTTGCAATTAGCATGCACACACAATGAGCTATAAAAACCAGGATTTCCTGTTTGTACAAATCGTCCATCAGCCCAATCCAAAATAGCAACCCTACAACAATCTCATTCTTTCTCTCTCTTTCTCAGAATGCGGACGTGATCTGCTGCACGTGTGTGGGTGCAGGCGACCCCCGACTGGCTAAGATGCAGTTCCGATCCATTCTCATCGATGAGAGCACGCAGGCCACGGAGCCCGAGTGCATGGTGCCAGTGGTGCTTGGGGCCAAACAGGTATGACTCCAGTGGTTTAATGGGTTTTCTGAAGCGATATGATGGGTCGGTTAGGTTAGGTGTCCGCTTTCACATTCACATTATTCATGCATATCGCCACCTACTGGACAGAGGAGAATTTAAAGTAAAAAATGACATAAATATTGACCTGTTTCTCACCCACACCTATCGTATCACTTCTTAAGTCATGGATTTAAGCACGGGCATAGGGTTGCTCCGATACCAAGATTTTGGCTTCGGTACGATACCAGCCCTGGTACCTCAGTATCGAAACTAATGTAGGCAACAAATTAAAAAAAGAAAAAAAAAAACTACTTTGAGTATTACACTTTTATACAGTAGTTATTTTTTTATGTAATGTCTTTAATTTCACGCATCCGGTTGAATAGAGCTCTTATTTCAGTGGGACTTTTATTTTGAAATGCCTTTTGAAGTTCCTGTTTCTGAAGGGTTCGTTATATCAAGCTTCCCGTGACTCGCAAGCTGAAATTTCTGAGCTGCAATTGTGAAAACTGTAATTTGAGTGTTCACAGATGATTATGCACTAGACACACTGCTCTGTGGCTCTGCAGATGGATACTATTGGACACACTGCATGAAAATCAAGCATTAGTAGTGTGTGTTGCGTTTGTGTGCACGCCTGCTTGTGTGTGTGTGAAAGAGATGACAGAGCAGGACGGTGCCTCTCATTCGTTCTGTGGCGCATATTTGACTATATTGTTACATTAAATGTCATCCTTCTGCTGATTAATGATCACACTTGGCCATTTCGAAACGTTTTTTATTATTTTCAAATGGTCTTTGATTCCATCTCAAAACTCTCACATTACATTAAGCTAATTGCTGCACACTTTAATATGGTACCGAAATTTACGAGATCATATCGTACCGTTTAATTTTTTGGTATCGCAATATTTCGTTAGTACCGGTGTACCGAGCAACCCTACACAGGATTCGTATGGATTACTTTTATGCTGCATTTGTGCTTAATTGAGCTTCAAAGTTCTGGCCACCATTCACTTGCATTGAATGGACCAATACACATTGGTCTAGATACTCTTGTATTTAAGTGTAAATGTTCTGTGTTCATTTACGAACTGTCCTTTCCACTCTCTTTGAAAGCTGATTTTGGTTGGTGATCACTGTCAGCTGGGTCCAGTGGTGATGTGTAAGAAAGCAGCTAAAGCGGGTCTGTCTCAGTCTCTGTTTGAGCGTCTGGTGGTTCTGGGCATCAGACCAATCCGTCTGCAGGTGCAGTACCGCATGCACCCCGCGCTCAGCGCTTTCCCTTCCAACATCTTCTACGAAGGATCTCTGCAGAACGGAGTCACAGCCAGTACGTCATCACAGCTCAACTCTATTTTATTATAGATGTGTGGTTACGAGCCCCTGATGGCCAGGGGTTGGTTGTATAAATTGGATTGTGTGTCGGAAGTGTTTGTGTGCCATGTTAAAGTAGTTGTTCTGATGTTCTGCAGCTGATCGCATCAAGAAAGGTTTTGACTTCCAGTGGCCTCAGCCAGATAAGCCCATGTACTTCTACGTGACTCAAGGCCAGGAGGAGATCGCAAGCTCTGGCACCTCCTATCTCAACAGGTACCATTTCTAGCTATGTGTTATTATAGATCAATGACAATATCGGTATCGGACGGTATTATACATTTTTGCATTGTCATCTTTAAGCTGATTAGAATGATTTCGAAGCAGATAGCATCAACTTTCATTCAAACTTACCTTGAAAACACTTCTATTAAAATGAATGGGAGAAATTCTAATGCCCAACTGCAGCCAGCAGTCAACGGATGTAGAGAGGAAGTAAAGAGCCAATCACATCGCCTATAGCGATGATACAGACATCGCCTGTCAATCAACTTGAGTACGTGCATGCTCATTCGCTATAAAAGCCGGGAAAAGCCAGTGTTGTCAGATATTACTCCTGAGTTTAAATATGTTCTTTGAGCGGAATCTTGACCAACCGTTTTGGAGATTTTGGTCTTTCACCATTCAAGTAGATAGGTGCTGGGGGTTCCCCCAAAAGAGGGGGAGGGGGGGGTCCCTTTTTTCACCCAATTTGGAATTCCCAATGTGCTTTAAGTCCTCGTGGCGGCGTAGTGACTCGCCTCAATCCGGATGCCGGAGGCCGAATCTGAGACCATCAGCCTGTGCATCTTATCACGTGGCGTGTTGAGCGTGTTGCCACGGAGACTTGGTGCATGTGGAGGTTTCACGCCATCTACTGCGGCATAAAGCCCTAATGTCCAACAGTCTGTGTACATGCACCAATTGAATTTTGTCATTTTTGTCATTGTGTCATTTCAAGCACATCTCAAATTCTGTATAGAGGCTAATTGAAATCTGTAGTGGAAATGATGCTGATGGAATTTTTTTTTTTTTACTGTTTTTGACTCAAAATTACAGACTGCTAACATAGCTAACATTTTCTGCAATCTACATACACGCATTTAATATTTTCACACCGTTTTTGGGAAAAAGGACCGCTTGATTGGAAATGACAGCTAATAAAAATACTCACAAGTAGTGATAATTCCCTTGATTTGTCTTTGTTTCAAACCCCACTTGTCTCATATTTCATCTCAAGTATGCTCTTTACTGACACTTTTGTCAACTTGGTTAACAAGTAACCTACATTTTACAATAAACTTTATTAGGGGCAAAATGGTTTGGTGTAGAGCCCGACCGATAAAGGATTTTGAAGGCCGATACCGATACAAATATTTGTTGGGTTTAAAATCTGATAAACCGATATATCGGCCGATATTTATTTATTTTTTTCAGAAACGCGCAACAAAACATTAACAGATTTCCCTAACGTTAGTTATTTGTAGTTATTTATGAGTTTTAACTAAAATAATATGATAATGCATTTTAAAAAGAAACTTGTTTCTTTTATTGTCACAACAGAACAGAGGAACATCAAAATATATTAAAGTTCTGATAAATAAAATGTATAAAAATACAAACTTAAGATATGAAACATAAAGTCCTTTGAACAAAAACACAAAAACAACAACAACCAAATCAAAGTTACCAGTATTAAAAGACTTGGTATAGCTTCATAAATATAACTTTAAACTATACTACTTATAAATTGCTAACAGTATATATGAGGTAGTGTACTGAATCAGTCAATCCTCAATAGCTCCAGTCCAGCAGAGGCAGGTTGTAGTACAAGAAGCAAAGTTTCTCTGCATTATCTCCTTTCAAAGAGCTTCGCCTATCCTCATAAATATTCCCTATGGTGCTGAACACTCTTTCGCTCGCCACAGAGGAGGGTGGACAGGAGAGGTACTGCCTTGCCAAAACTGACAGTCTGGTGAAATGGTTGGTGTTGTGTTTCATTACAAAAAATAATGATGACATTATTACTAGATATATCATCATAATTTATATTATCATTAAACAAGATAAAGGTCATTCCTAAATGTTTGTGTGCGTGTATTGTAATAATTAGTCCCACTCCCTACATTGCCTTATAAGCTACCTTATAATCACAATGTCAGCTTGCTTATCCCTTTACCTGCACTTTTTAAATTCTTTCCATCAAGCTACATCAAACCATTTTCAATCATCAGTTGCTGCCTGCCTTCTAAAACCTATTATTTAGCTGATTCTAAATCCATTATGTGACTCGTTAATGCTGCGGCTGAACGACAGTCTGCAACGCACACTTGGCGTCGTTGGATTCACACACATCATATAAAAAGAAAAGCTAACTTTGTCTTTTATGCACAAGATACGTTTGATACTTTTTCTCTGTGTAAATGTTCACTCCTCGTAAGTCTAACTTACATTTTACAATGCAGGGACTGTAACTAGAGATATGCTAGTTATAAATACAGTAATAATCATTACTTTATTTAGGCAGAAAAAGTTTGTTGTGGTTTCCAAGCTCATTACTGTTAACGTTAGCGTCTTCCACTGATGATAGTGGCATTAGCTAGCTTTGTGGTTAGCTAGTCTATGATGAGCCATAATTTAGCAATGGATAACGCCATACTGCAAATTGTAAAACATACATTTTCAATACAACAGGCCAAGGAGAGATGATACGCCTCATTGCTATAACTGTCACGCGCTATTAAAGAAATACTTCAGTCACATCGTCAAAAGTTAAAAGGACAGTCAGTCAACTACACTGTAACAACGTAACGTAATTATTACTAGCTAATTCCGCTTCACTCTCGGCTTATTTAACAGCAGCAAAACTGGACATGATAGTCACAAATTTTGTCATGCTTATTTGAGTTAAGAGAACTGATGGGGATGTTCTTTTAATTGTTATTCAAGCAATGTATGTGACCAACTCACCATGGCATGAACACACTTCACCAATGATCTCACTCGCGGATAACTGATTCTCTCTGCCCGACTCTGCAGAGTCAGATCAGCAGATTGCAGGATGTGTGCCGCGTTATACACTAGTGTTGCCAACAGGGACGGTGTAGAGTGCCCTCTGGTGGACAAACTATACAACTCCAACACTCATGACATGGTTGAAGGGTGTTTCGTCCGTTTTTTTTTTTGTTTTGTTTTTTTTGTTTTTTTAAATATTCATTTATCGGCCATTATAAACGCCGATACCGATAGTTTGGAAAATGCCTAATATCGGCCGATAATATCTGCCTGCCGATAAATCGGTCGAGCTCTAGTTTGGTGTGCTGGAAATTATGTCACTACTATGGGACAGTCATCATTTTTCAAAGAGTGACAATTTTCACACAATAAATATTGAAATGTTTTTTTATTTCACTCTGTGTTTAGATGATAATAGTTTTAAATATGCCATAATATGTATATTTTTTATGTATTTTCATAGTCTAATATTGAAAGTCTGGGTTAAAAATGAGGATAAAACAGTCAAATGTTTGTGCATCGATAACTATTTCTTTTCATTTTACATTTCCTCCTGCTTTCAGGACTGAAGCTTCTAATGTGGAGAAGATCACCACACGACTGCTGAAGGCCGGAGCCAAACCCGATCAGATTGGCATCATCACACCGTACGAGGGCCAACGCTCTTACCTGGTGCAGTACATGCAGTTCAGCGGCTCCCTACACACCAAACTCTACCAGGTACAAACACTGCTGGAAAATCCTAACAGCCTGAAATGTTGAATCAAAACCATCCCTCACTGTGCATTTGTATTGGTCTTTCTGTGCCATAACAGGAAGTGGAGATTGCCAGCGTGGACGCATTCCAGGGCAGAGAGAAAGACTTCATCATTCTGTCTTGCGTCAGAGCTAACGAACATCAGGGAATCGGCTTCCTCAACGACCCGCGCCGTCTCAATGTGGCCCTTACCAGAGCCAGGTAACATCAACATTACCTGCAGATCCTCTCACCTGCTGTCAAATTACTGTACAACTCATCCAACCTATGTATAAGGCTGCATTATGTACTTTTGTGTTTAGTATAATATTTAGTCATTTTTGAATTTAAAATATAAAACATATATTACTTTTCCATAGGCTATTACTATTATCATAACAATAATTTTGCAACATGCAAATGGAGGCTAAAGAGTAAACTTGTTCAAGAATCATTTCTGGGGCTGTACCGAATTACAGAGCATCCGGAAAGTATTCACAGCGCTTCACTTTTTCCACATTGTGTTATGTTACAGCCTTATTCCAAAATGGATTAAATTCAATATTTTCCTCAAAATTCTACACACAATACCCCATAATGACAACTGTGAAAGAAGTTTGTTTGAAATCTTTGCGAATTTATTAAAAATCAAAAACGAAAAAAATCACATGTACATAAGTATTCACAGCCTTTGCTCAATTTTGTTGAAGCACCTTTGGTACCAATTACAGTCTCAAGTCTTTTTGTGTATGATGCTACAAGCTTGGCACACCTATTTTTGGGCAGTTTCTCCCATTCTTCTTTGAGGACCTCTCAAGCTCCATCAGGTTGGATGGGGAACGTCGGTGCACAGACATTTTCAGATCTCTCCAGAGATGTTCAATCGGGTTCAAGTCTGGGCTCTGGCTGGGCCACTCAAGGACATTCACAGAGTTGTCCCGTAGCCACTCCTTTGTTATCTTGGCTGTGTACTTGGGGTCATTGTCCTGCTGCGCGTGTGGGTGCCAAAGCAAACTTCTACAATGAACTTCTGAAAGAAAAAGCAAATCAGAAACCCGCATCACTGGCATTTCTTTCCTCTGTTCTTCAAAATATAATCAGGTGTGTTTCCTCAAGCACACGTCTTTGTGTCTAGCGGTATTTCTTGTCGACAGTGGCAGGATAGATGTGCGAAATTACCCACCCACGAATAGCCTGGATGTCAGACTATAAATATTGCGGGGTGCGACATGTAGTTTATGACATCCAACAGTTTGACTCCTTACAATATCTTAAATTCAGTTTTCAAATATTTTAGGTCATTATAAGTCTTAATTATCATGTAAAGAGTTCTTAAAGTTGGGGCAGGAAAGACAATAATCCTGATATGACCTAATGTGACAATCAAACTTCAAAAGAATACAACTCTTTAGCTTCTAATTCGTGTTTATTTATTTATATACTTGTACATAAACTTATTTTAATGTGATGTATACATGCGGGTGTGTGTGTACGTGTGAAACATGTCTTGAGTAGTTTAATCTTGCATATAGCCTGACCTAATGTTAAGGTCATGTTGAATGTGTGCCTCTGCCTGTTTAATAAGAGTCAGTGATGCATGATTTATTCAGAGATTGTGTGGGTTTGTTTTGGTATGGGGATACAGTATTCATTTTATTTGTTCTGGTCTTTAAATTTGTATTAGAGCTCCAGAGTAACTGCAACACCTTTCAAATAAAATTTAGATTATGCATAATAACAGGAACATTGCTGTCTAATAAGCCCTGATATGCTGATATCAATATGGTGACTGAATATATTGTGTATCTCTTTCTCCAGGTATGGTGTGATCATTGTGGGCAATCCTAAAGCTCTGTCTAAACAACCTCTGTGGAACCACCTGCTCAACTACTATAAAGAGCAGAAAGTTCTGGTGGAGGGGCCTCTGAATAACCTGAGAGAGAGTCTCATGCAGTTCAGCAAACCACGCAAGCTCGTCAATACAATCAACCCTGTGAGTATAAGACACAAATATTTACATATCAGGGCTTACCAGCACATCTGGCACCAACAATCATCCATGCGATTATCTAATCAGCCAATCGTGTGGCAGCAGTGCATATAATCATGCAGATATAGGTCAGGAGCTTCAGTTAATGTTCATATCAACCATCAGAATGGGGACAAAATGTGATCTCAGTTTTCTGGCTTTCACTAAGCAAATACACCCTTTTCAAAATCCTTGTTTTTACAGGGAGCTCGTTTCATGAGTACCGCCATGTATGATGCAAGAGAGGCCATGATTCCTGGATCTGTGTATGATCGCAGCAGCACCGGTAAGCCAACGTGCACACGTCATTGACCATGTTTTAAACATACTACATGCTAGGGCTGGGTATCGAGTTCGATACATTTTAGGCACCGACCGAATTGCCTCTAAACTATCGAGTATCAAAAAAAATGTTGTTGTTTGGTACCAAATTTCGATACCTAAGGGGTTACTCTCGTCAACCATAAGCATGTATCATGCTAGATGTGCCGGTGATTGGCTGTGTTTAGGCATCAAGGAAAAACACTAGTTTACGCCGGTTACGCCCAGAGATGCGGCTCACACGTGAGGATGTAGTGTGTATGCGTTTCAAACCCCATACATGTGATAGATGTGGAAAAGATCAAAAGTGTGTTTACATTTCACCAGGCTCGATGCCAAGAACACACAATGCAGTTTTTATGACAAGATAATTGCTGCCAAGACCGTCAAAAAATAAAACCAAAGTTTTTTTGAGGTAATGTTTGTAATCTTGTTAAAACGGATTTCATAAAATTGGTATAGAAAAAAAGTAGCGTTTAGGAACATGAATCGAAGTCAAGATATCTGTATCGATATTGAATTTTTTTTAACGATACCCATCCCTATACTACATGCTCCGCAGGTCTCTCATTTAGTTTAAACGAATATTCAACTAAACATCTACATTGTGGTTCCATTGTTTCAATAGGAACTACATGAAAAATACTTCTATGTATATTTAGTGTGGTGTGTAAAGCACAGAATACATTTCAATAAATCATTCTGCATCTAATTCATCACTATTTTTATTGGCTCTTTTTACAGGACGTCCATCTAATATGTACTTCCAGACCCATGATCAGGTTGGAATGATCGGGACTGGGCCAAACCCAATGGGCTCCATGAACATACCGATCCCATTCAACCTGGTCATGCCGCCCATGCCTCCGCCCAGTTACTTGGGTCAGGTGAATGGACCGGCTACTGGTAAGAGAAAAACCCAGTCACATACAATGCACTTTTCATTTGTAAAGAGTTTATATTGACAAGCACATTTTTCTTGCTCTTTTAAAAGAAGAGTTTGATGTACTTTATAGACATGATGTAACTTTAGAATGCAAAACTTGCTTTCCAGTTTACCCAGACCATTCAGAAATCAACTGTTAACATATGACCATCTACATTGACATTTCAAGGCATGTCAAGTGACTATCAAAAAGGCGATTGGCCACCCCTGGAGTCACAAGTTCGAATCCAGGGTGTGCTGATTGACTCCAGTCAGGTCTCCTAAGCAACCAAATTGGCCCAGTTGCTAGGGAGGGTAGAGTCACATGGGCTAACCTCCTCGTGGTCGCTATAATGTGGTTCTCGCTCTCGGTGGGGCGTGTGGTGAGTTGTGCGTGGATGCCGCAGAGAATAGCGTGAAGTCTCCACACGCGCTATGTCTCTGCAGTAATGCGCTCAACAAGCCACGTGATAAGATGCGCGGATTGACGTTCTCAGATGCGGAGGCAACTGAGATTCGTCCTCCGCCACCCAAATTAGTAATTCCAAATTGGGGAAATATTGGGGGGGAAATGGAAGTACAATTTCTTCCATTCACATTTATACGATTGGGCCGTCTCCTTATTTTGTCTCAGTTAGAGGTTAGCCAATCATAAGAGGTAATTCGTATATACATGTTGAAGATACGGTAACAAAAACAGCCTGTTTAATTCTAAGGGTCGAAGAGAGGGTTGAAATGTTCATGAAAGCTACATTAAGATGTTTTTAGTGCAAGAAACCATGACTAACAATATAGTCATATGTGCTCCAGAGACAGTTTAACTCAGATGTACGCTGGTCGATTATTGTGGTAATACGATGGCACGTTATTGGTAATTTAAAATGTCTCAGACGGCTCCTTTAAATGCAATTATCAGTGCCTTCGTGGTTTGAGAAACGAATCGTCTGAACAGGAAATATTATCGGTTGATGTCGATAATTAAAAATACCAAATAAAAATACCAAATATCAGCCGATATATCGGTGGACCACTAATCAACATAATCTCTCTCCTGCTGTCTGGAGGTCGTGGTGCTCCTAAAGGCAAGACTACGGGTCGTGGAGGTCGTCAGAGGAACCGTGGCCCAGGTAACCACGGCAGTGGGCAGCCCAACATGCCGAACAGTCAGGCCAGTCAGGATCTGGTGTCTCAGCCCTTCTCTCAGGGTCCTCTGACCCAAGGCTACATCACCATGAGCCAACCGTCACAGATGAGCCAGCCTGGACTATCTCAACCTGAACTTTCACAGGTAAACACACTTCTACATGTCTACACTGCTCCCTCGTACACACACACACACACACACACACTTTTACACTGTGGAACAGTTTTCAATTCTGTGATCTAGGGTACATTATTATACTGACCTTTAAAAACCAGCAATGAAGATTCACACATCACAAGAACAACTTCCTACTCATTTTTGTAAAGGTTAGAATTATTGAGTATCGCCGTAGAGGATTGACGTAGATTATTGGGGTGCTTTCTATTGCCTAATCTTTTAAAAATATAATAAGAGGATCTGGGTATCTCAGCGAGTATTGACGCTTACCATCACACCTGGAGTCGCGAGTTTGTATCCAGGACGTGCTCAGTGTCTCCAGCCAGGTCTCCTAAGCAACCAAATTGGCCCGGTTTCTAGGGAGGGTAGAGTCACATGGGGTAACCTCCTCGTTCGTATCCAGGATGTGCTGAGTGACTCCAATCAGGTCTCCTAAGCAACCTAATTGGCCCGGTTGCTAGGGAGGGTAGAGTCACGCGGGGTAACCTCCTCGTGGTGGTGATTAGTGGTTCTCTCAATGGGGCGTGTGGTGAGTTGTGTGTGGATCGTGGAGAGTAGCATGAGCCTCCACATGCTGCGAGTCTCCGCGGTGTCATGCACAACGAGTCACGTGATAAGATGCATGAATTGACGGTCTCAGAAGTGGAGGCAACTGGGACTTGTCCTCCACTACCCGGATTGAGTTACCGCACCACCACGACGATCTACTAAGTAGTGGGAATTGGGCATTCCAAATTGGGAGTAATTCCAATTTGGAATGCCCAATTCCCAATACTTAGTTGGTCAAAATACATCTTCACTGTTTTGATACATTTATGGAAGACAAATGGATTATGGGACATTCTACGATTTTGCAAACTTTTCCAAACCATGTCTGAACTATTTCATGTTTCATATATAAGTGAAATATGGAATAATTCAGACATGGTTTGCAACACTTTGCAAAATCGAGGAATGTCCCATAATCCCTTTGTCTTCCATTAATGTAATGTAATTCTTTAGAGTAATATTTTTGCAGTAGGCTTACTACTTTGCACTAATATCAAAGGTCTTACTAGAGGAAAAAAAAAGATGTAATGTGCATTTTCATAACAGAATCAGCCACAACATTAAAACCACCTGCCTAATATTGTGTAGGTCCCCCTCGTGCCACCAAAAACAGCACCAACCCGCATCTTACAACAGCATTCAGAGATGATATTCTTCTCAACACAATTGTACAGAGCGGTTATCTGAGTTACTGTAGACTTTATCAGACCAAACCAGTCTGACCATTCTCCATTGATCTCTCTCATCAACAAGACATTTCCGTCCACCGAACTGCCGCTCACTGGATGTTTTTATGTTTTTGGCACCATTTATGAGTAAATTCTAGAGACTGTTGTGTGTGACAATCCCAGAAATACTCAAACCAGCCTGTCTGACACCAACAATCATGCCACTGAGATACAAATTTTCCCCCATTCTGATGGTTGATGTGAACATTAACTGAATCTCCTGACCCTTATCTGCACAATTTTATTCACTTCTGCCACATGATTGGCTGATTAGATAATCGTCAAGGCATGACAAAACTTCTCCAGGGCCTAAAACACCCTCAGACCCCAGAGGGTTAAAAGCATAAATGTTTTGCCACTGAACAGAGTAAATATAAAATTAAACGAAATGCAAATTAATCCCTTCAGTTACCAAAATACTTTGTAAATGTAACTGTATTCTGTATTCCACTACAGTTACAATTTAAATCATTTGTAATCAGAATACAGTTGCATTTAAAAAGTATTGTAACATGTAAAGCCGTTCCATGTATTCCCCTGATTGTGTATATGTGTATTAATACATGTTGTTCTGTTTTGTGTCTCCTTGTGAAACAGGACAGTTATCTGGGTGATGAGTTCAAATCGCAGATGGATGTGGCGCTCTCGCAGGATTCCACCTACCAGGGTGAACGGGCATACCAACACGGAGGAGTGACTGGACTCTCACAGTACTAGAGTGTAAGACAACACACACACACACATACACACACACTGAAGATGTTAATGGTAAAAAAAAACACTTCACAATTTCTTGAAAATGCCTGTTTTGGTGAGGTATTAATGTACACTTCGCAATCACCCGCACGCGGTGGTGACGTCACTCTGCTTACATTTTAATATATAATTTACCATCTATAAATGTAATTAATGTTAACAAATGATACATCTTGTCAAATGGTTCAACATTGATATCCGATCTCTGTTTCATGATAGTAATGCTCCAGAAACAGCAATTGAGTTATTTGTGCAGGAGTACAAATGAAAACATGCAATATCGAAACGGGACTTTTATTATGAAAACATGCAATATCAAAACGGGACTTTTATTATGAAAACATGCACCATCAAAACGGGACTTTTATTATGAAAACATGCAATATCAAAACGGGACATTTATTATGAAAACATGCCATATCAAAACGGGACTTTTATTATGAAAACATGCGATATCAAAACGGGACATTTATTATGAAAACATGCCATATCAAAACGGGACTTTTATTATGAAAACATGCAATATCAAAACGGGACATTTATTATGAAAACATGCCATATCGAAATGGGACTTTTATTATGAAAACATGCCATATCGAAACGGGACTTTTATTATGAAAACATGCCATATCAAAACGGGACTTTTATTATGAAAACATGCCATATCGAAACGGGACTTTTATTATGAAAACATGCCATATCAAAACGGGACTTTTATTATGAAAACATGCCATATCAAAACGGGACTTTTATTATGAAAACATGCCATATCAAAACGGGACTTTTATTATGAAAACATGCCATATCAAAACGGGACTTTTATTATGAAAACATGCAATATCAAAACGGGACTTTTATTATGAAAATGCGATCGCCAGATGAATCCAGTTCAACACACTTGGGTCAATAATCCATGACAAGCGTTCATTGAAAAACATCCAATAGCACTTTTTGTCCATAAATGTGAGAAATATTGATATATTCTCCATTGTTTACATGAGATCTCACCTTCGTCATCGTTCTTCAACAAACTGCAATCTGAGCAGCATTCATGTTGTAAAACTGTTTATGATCTGATATATTAGAGTCTCATAAACAAAACCAGCCGTCTCCAAAGTCTATTTTTAAAAATGTGGCGTAGTTTTATTCATAATAGTCGAGCAGTGCCGTCAGATTTTGTGTCGTCTTGAGAGGCGGAGCCTTAATTTTACTCTGAACACTTCCAGCGATTTTACAGAGATTAAAGCTGCAGGAACTCATTTATTATTAAATCATCTTCAGATTAGAAATGAAACTTCTTTAGACTCGTGACTTTGTGAACATTGTATTTCTGGAGTGTCTTGCACTTTTATTATTGTTTTATTAGATTATAAAAACATGTTCAGCACAAAATATTTCCATTACTATAAACTTCAGCTTCTCTAACTTTAATAAATAACAACATATATTAATTGTGAAACTTGTGAAATATAGTCCAAAGTGTCTTTTTCAAAAGATACTACAACTGTGTCCAAACTCTAAAGGGTCCCGTAAATACAACCATTTAAGATCAGGTGTGTTATTTTCATGGTTTGTGCTCAAAAAGCACAAAAGTTCATCAACGGGTTAAAAATGTAATTATCTCTTAATTTATTCGCCCTCATGCCATCCCAGGTGTGTGTGACTTACTTTCTTCATCAGAACACATTTGAAGAAAAATAGAGTAATATCTCAGCTCTGTAGGTCCTTAAAATGCAACTGGATGGAGATCTGACCTTTTTCAAGCTCCAAAAACAACCGACAGTCAGCATAAACGTCATCCATATGACTCCACTGGTTAAATGAATGTCTTCTAAAGCTAAATCTACTTGCATTTTAAGGACCTACTAAGCTAAGATATTTTCCTTTTTTTTATATAAAAAGAAAGTCATATTCACCTGGGATGGCATGATTGTGAGTAAATGATGAGAGAACTTTCTTTTTTGCATTTACATTTTACATTTATGCATTTGGCAGATGCTTTTATCCAAAGCGACATACAGTGCAATTATTACAGGGACAATCCCCCCGGAGCAACCTGGAGTTATGTGTCTTACTCAAGGACACAATGGTGGTGTCTGTGGGGCTTGAACCAGCATCCTTCTGATTACCAGATTACCAGTTATGTGCTTAGACCACTACACCACCACCTATACCAAGGCAAACTTTTTGGGTGAACTATCCCTTTAAGGCCTTTCCTCCTCGATTAACCTTTTGAATAATTCTTCGCCGTGATGAAATGCCGAC
This sequence comes from Xyrauchen texanus, assembly GCF_025860055.1. NCBI lineage: Eukaryota > Metazoa > Chordata > Actinopteri > Cypriniformes > Catostomidae > Xyrauchen > Xyrauchen texanus. Next base: position 46,858,171 of record NC_068284.1, read on the forward strand.
CAATCAAATATGAGCTTTGGAGCATGTGTCCGGATCCGCTGCAGTTCCCTAAACAAGAGCAACTGGTGGCGCTAAATGTCTTAAATCAAATGTCTTAAAAACTGAAAAATAAAAAACAATTCTCATGGGTTCTCTTAACATGTAAATGATATTGCTGCGTCACTGCCTTTAAAAAACCTCTGATCTAAAAGCGGTCGCATACCGGACGAGAAGTGCCACGCCTCATTGCAGATAGGACACAGCACAGGTGTCAAACACGGGGCACGTCAATGCGGTTCAGGTACACACAAATGTTACTAAGGTGTTTCCCTTTTACAAGAATGAACACAGTGACATTGATGAGTTTACAGCTTAGTGTATGGAATTGCACAATTAGAAATGGCTGTAAATCTATAGCATTGAACAGATCTTTTATTCACTCTGTCAAACCACAAAAGACATACTTGTAACTGATAATAATACATTGTGAAGACCGTATGAAAGAAACATGCTCAATATATCATCCAGGGATGGCTAGAGGAAGTAATCTATGTCCTTTTGATAATGATTTGAGTCCAATTTAAAGGTGCACTCCTTCAAATAGCGCTTAACTCCTAAAGACAAGAATTGTAATTTTGCGATATATGTAGGACATCAAGATCACTCGCATTATCATATTAGACTCCAGTCAAATCAGAAACCTTATAAAAGCTGTTTTATTCTACATGGAGGGGGTCCACACATGGGGCGGCCATGTTAGAATCACATGACCCGCTGAATACTTCTCGCTTAATCTCAGTAGCCGTCCTGTTATTGTTGTTGTTGTTCAGCATTTATGGCATTATGTAGATTACCACAAAAATTGTTGTTACAATGTTACAGTGAGGCGCTGACAATGGAAGTCAATGGGGACAATAAAAGTGAACTGGGCCCATTTTTGGGGAGTTTAAACACAGAAATGTAAAACTTGTCATTTTATAAAAGCACTTGCATTAATTCTTCTGTTAGAACTTATGTAATATTTGAACTGTAATGTCGTTTAAATCATTTGTACAGACGTTTTAGGGTTTGTTGACATTACATCGTGGTAATGAAGTTTATAAGTGATTTTATCATGTTTCATCGTTTGTCTTGTGGTTATACTTTTGAAACGATGAGTATTTTAACATGAACAAATTGGCCCCTATTCACTTCCATTGTAAGTGCCTCACTGTAACCTTGATTTTAGCATTTGGCAGACACGTTTATCCAAAGTGACTTACAGTGCCCTTATTACAGGGACAATCCCCCCCGGAGCAACCTGGAGTTAAGTGCCTTACTCAAGGACACAATGGTGGTGGCTGTGGGGATTGAACCAGCAACCTTCTGATTACCAGTTATGTGCTTTAGCTCATTACGCCACCACCGCTCCCAAGTAGTGGGAATTGGGCATTTCAAATTTGGGAGAAAAGGGGATAAAATATCAGTTCACCTGCTGAAAACCTGTCAAGTAGTTCTCATCCATGATGGGCGAAGGGCAGACCAGCTGAAAGGTGCTTTGCACCACCTACCATACCGGGGTAAAATTGCTTGTCATTTGACTTGATTTAATGTGAAAGGGCCATTCGTTTCGCCTTAACGCGTCGCCTCTGGGGTGCAAAGGCCTTTATGGCACCTCAACCTCGTATGGCTTTCTTCAGTTTAAACTTAACTTGTTGTTATCTGACCAATGATATTTACAATTCTGTCTATCTGGAATGCAATTCAGAACAACTAACATAATCTTTTGTTTGCAAAGTGTTCAAAAAAATGACCTATGCAGTGAGAAAATAATGTTGCTTGTCCACAGGGGTCTGTTCATTGTTTGGTTGTAACATCTCGTCGCAGTGAAAACTAAAGTTGAGCTTTAATAGACCACATATACACTGAAATATATGTCTTAAGTTGGTGTAAATTGCATATATCTTATTGACTAAATGGCCTTTGTGTAAAAACAAAGCTTACGCTGATGTTTTGTCCCGGCAGGTTGTTGGAACGGGAGCTAGGCCTGTGCTGAGCTTAGTTCATCAGCATTTTAAATATGGCTAAATATAAAAAAAAGAACAAACATGGATGCCCGTTTACCACTGTTACAACTGAAGCACCATGGTGTGAGAGCAACAGGAGAGAATCAAACCAATCACAAGAGGGAGTGAAGCTGGACAGGACGAAAGAGAACGTGTGAGAATGGAGGGACAATCCACCATTCGTTGACGACGGAGAGGAGAGGAGAGACGCAGTGTTCAGGAGGAGACCAAACTCGAGATCTTCCATCTGCAACTCCGCAACGTGGAGGGTGGCGGCTCCTGGAGTGCAGGGGGGCCCTTCCCAGCGTCCTCTCTCTCGCCTGGCTGCAGACGCCAGCCTCGGGCCTTGCCCTGCCAACCAGAGACGGAGCGAAAAGATGAAGTTCTCTTAAAACTACCTGCAAAAGCCATGCTTGCTCTGTCGTCTCCACGAGCTGAGAGAGGGGGTGATGTATTTACAGTAATTATAAACGCTTTTCAAGCAACTGATTTTTGGGAAAAGAAAAATGTCCCCTCAAAGTTGACATCTAACATTCGGGTTCTGTCACTGAACATGTTTGAGAGAACGGATCCGTGCGGTTTTGCGTTTAGTTTTCAAGCCGAGGTGCTAGGATGCTCTGAAGACGGATTCAACTTTGAGGAAAGTTTTTTTGCCGTGAAGTCCAGGAGGGTAGAGATCCCCAAACGGAGAGACTGTCACATCCGAGTTGCTCTTTGCGAAGAGGCTCTCCTCTAGATGATTTAAAAAGGATAAAGGGGTAGCTTAAACAAACGGCTTTGGGATTTTCTTTTCTTTTAAACGTTTGTCTCCGGAGAGCTGACACGGAAGGGGCCGCGAGATCTGTCCTTTTCTTAATTTTCCTCTTTCTTTTTAAATGTTTCTTCAAGTAGAATAAAAGCAGTGATGTAGAACCGCTCGATTAGATATGGCTTCTTAATATAAAATCACGATAAAAATATCCCCAAATGACTCGCCAACGCCCACAGGCTGGTCAAAGAGCCAAATGCAGGTTTTAAAAGTGACACGTCGGTTCAAAAGATCGACTAAACCTGTAGTGAAGTCCGTTTGTGTCATCTTGCCAAATTATTAGTAAAACAAACAATTGAGTCAATCGATTTCGCTCACAACACCGACACATACACAATTAGCCACAACAATTCTGTCCAATCAGAATGACCGACGGCATCATAGTGTTATACACATACAAACGCCCGAATGAATTTCGCCTCGCGGAAAGCGATTTCAGCTCCTAAATGAAGAACCGCCAGGTGAGATTCTCGCTGTTTTAGTGTCTGACTGTAGGAGGCGCTGTTGTGCGCTCTTGCATTATGATGATGTCTATGAAATTTGGCGGTAAAAATCCGCCCCAGAAGAGAGTATGTGTGTTTGTGTTTCCAAAAAGCCCTCCCTCGTTATCATTTGTGTTCTATAATAGTTTGGCTTTGTCCCCCCTCACATTTTTAGTAACTCATATTTTAGACGTTCATGTAACCTCTCTCTCGGTGTGGAAATTGCTCCCAATTTCTTAATTTTTGGTTTCGAAGGACCCACTAAGAGTTTTATGGCAGCTTTTAACATCTATTTCCACCGATGCCAGTCGCCTCAACTATATACTTTTACTTTGGAGTGTTTATAATTGCTGTTACTCCATATTTACCGACTTTTTGGGTATGTACTGATACTGAAGTACCACGACTCTCGTTTTATGGCACTAAGCAAAGATTCGTTTTTATTCACTCAGTTATTTGCTTTCTCCTTTTCTTTGCCCACAAGACAATCATGATCAGTTCATGACGGTCGTAAAAAGCTAAAAGTAGCCGATTAGGCATTCTGAGCATGTACCCATTCTTTTTGGTGATCGGCGTTCCCGACGTTTTCATGTTTATCCTCTCATTTATAATTAACTCTTAGTGACTCAATCTAAAATTGCTTTATTGAGCATTCTTAGTTCTTAAAAAAATCTGAGTTTAGTTCACTTTACATGCGTCAACTGTAAATATCTGTGAATATCGTAAAACCGGCCAAATTGTTGCCCATTATAATGACAATAAAATGATGTAATTCTATTCAAAACATTGGTCACGGTGATCTGTAGTGATGTATTCTGGTTATCAAGACTGTGATATGAGACTAGTGTGCCTGAGTTCACATTTAATTGTGAGTCTACAGGCTAAAGTTGCATTTGAATAACAAACTTGACTTTGTACAATAAGTGAATAAAGTAAATCTTGCAATGAAGAGGAACACTGGGAAAAATAAAACCTGTTGAGGCGTCAGGATATGAAGTATGATCCGGGATTGTTTTGTTTTGTTTTGTGGAAAGAATGATCACCCCCACAGTATGTACTTGTAATGTTACAAATAAATGTTGCTTTCTTTCATCCAAAAGAGTCTTGATTGCTTGATTTAATGAGTGTTGTTTTAATGTACAGTGGCAAGAGAAAGTTTGTGAACCCTTTGGGGATTAGCTGGTTTTCTGCATTAATTGGTCATAAAATGTGATTTCAACTTCATCACAAGTATAGACAAACACAATGTGCTTAAGATAGCAACACAAACAGTTATAATCTGTCATGCCTTTATTGAACACATCCCATTAAACACTCACAGTGCTGTGGAAAATTAAGTGAACCCTTGGGTTTAATAACTGGTCGATCCTCCTTTGACAGCGATAACCTCAATCAAGCCTTTCCGGTACATGCGGACTAACCTGCACAATGTTCAGAAGGATTTCTGGATCATTCTTCCTTACAGAACTTCTTCAGCTCAGATATATTCTCAGGATGTCTCTAGTGTGAACGGCTCTCTTGAGGTCATTCCACAGCATCTCTATTGGGGTAAGGTCTCGGCTCTGACTGGGACACTCCAAAAGGTGGATTTTCTTATTTTGAAGCCGTTCTGTAGTGGATTTACTTTGATGTTTAGGATCATTGTTGTGCTGAATCACCCAACTTCTAACGAGCTTCAGCTGGCGCACATCCACCCTGACATTATCCTGTAGGATATCTTCATAAACTTTGGGAATTCATTATTTCCTCAATGATGGCAAGCGGTCCAGGCCCAGAAGCATCAAATCAGCCCCAAATCATGATGCTCCCTCCACCGTACTTCACCGTTGGCCTTATGCCATATGTAGTGCTGCATGTTCTTCCCAAACAATTCAACCGTAGTTTCATCAGTCCACAAAACATTTTCCCAGAAGTGTTGTGGGGTGTCAAGGTGGTCTTTGGCAAACTTCAGGTACAGCAATGTTTTTATTTGAAAGCAGCTGCTTCCTTCATGATGTCCTGCCATGGACACCATACCTGTTTAATGTTTTCTGTATACTAGACTCATGAACAGAGATGTTAACCAGTTCCAATGATTCCTATATATCTTTATCTGTCACTCTAGGATTATTTTTGACCTTGTTGAGCATTCAAGGACCTTGTGTGCCCTTTGAGTCATCTTGGCTGGACGGCCACTTCTAGTGAGAGTACTTACAGTTCTAAATCATCTCCATTTATAGACAGTTTGTTTAACTGTGCACAGATGAATATCTAACGGCTACTTCTAGAGAGAGTACCTATAGTACTAAATCATCTCCATTTATAGACAGTTTGATTAACTATGGACAGATGAATATCTAACGGCCACTTCTAGAGAGAGTACCCATAGTACTAAATCATCTCCATTTATAGACAGTTTGTTTAACTGCACAGATGAATATCTAACGGCCACTTCTAGAGAGAGTACCTACAGTACTAAATCATCTCCATTTATAGACAGTTTGTTTAACTGTGCACAGATGAATATCTAACGGCTACTTCTAGAGAGAGTACCCATAGTACTAAATCATCTCCATTTATAGACAGTTTGTTTAACTGCACAGATGAATATCTAACGGCCACTTCTAGTGAGAATACCTATAGTACTAAATCATCTCCATTTATAGACAGTTTGATTAACTGTGGACAGATGAATATCTAACGGCTACTTCTAGAGAGAGTACCTATAGTACTAAATCATCTCCATTTATAGACAGTTTGATTAACTGTGGACAGATGAATATCTAACGGCCACTTCTAGAGAGAGTACCTATAGTACTAAATCATCTCCATTTATAGACAGTTTGATTAACTGTGCACAGATGAATATCTAACGGCCACTTCTGGAGAGAGTACCTATAGTACTAAATCATCTCCATTTATAGACAGTTTGATTAACTGTGCACAGATGAATATCTAACGGCCACTTCTGGAGAGAGTACCTATAGTACTAAATCATCTCCATTTATAGACAGTTTGATTAACTGTGGACAGATGAATATCTAACGGCCACTTCTAGAGAGAATACCTATAGTACTAAATCATCTCCATTTATAGACAGTTTGATTAACTGTGCACAGATGAATATCTAACGGCCACTTCTGGAGAGAGTACCTATAGTACTAAATCATCTCCATTTATAGACAGTTTGATTAACTGTGGACAGATGAATATCTAACGGCTACTTCTAGAGAGAGTACCTATAGTACTAAATCATCTCCATTTATAGACAGTTTGATTAACTGTGGACAGATGAATATCTAACGGCCACTTCTAGAGAGAGTACCTATAGTACTAAATCATCTCCATTTATAGACAGTTTGATTAACTGTGCACAGATGAATATCTAACGGCCACTTCTAGAGAGAGTACATATAGTACTAAATCATCTCCATTTATAGACAGTTTGATTAACTGTGGACAGATGAATATCTAACGGCTACTTCTAGAGAGAGTACCTATAGTACTAAATCATCTCCATTTATAGACAGTTTGATTAACTGTGGACAGATGAATATCTAACGGCTACTTCTAGAGAGAGTACCTATAGTACTAAATCATCTCCATTTATAGACAGTTTGTCTAACTGTGGACAGATTAATATCTAACGGCCACTTCTAGTGAGAGTACCTATAGTACTAAATCATCTCCATTTATAGACAGTTTGTCTAACTGTGGACAGATGAATATCTAAACTCTTATAGATAACTTGGTAGCCCTTTCCAGCTTTATTTAAAGCAATTCTTGATTACAGGCCTTCTGAGATATTTTTTGCGAGGCATGGTCCACGTCAGTAGATGCTTCTTGTGAATATCAAGCTCAAAATATTTGAGTGCTTTTTATAAGTTAAAGTAGCTCTAACCCACACCTCCAATCTCATTTCATTAATTGGATGCCAGGTTTGCCAACACCTGACTCTAATAAGCTTTTGTTGACATCATTATCCTAGGGGTACACATACTTTTTCCAGCCTTCACTGTGAACGTTTGAATGATGTATTCAATATGCACTAGAACAAAACAATAATTTGTGTGTTATTGGTTAAAATCTGGTTTGATCATGATCTAAGTTTAAACAAATGCAGGTAATTTAAATAACTATAATTCAAATAAAAATACAATAACAATGAAACATCAATGGGTGTGTCTTCAACTTTGGGCACTTGAGCACTGTGGACGTCCAGAAAGTAAGTAGTCAAACATTTGTTCAACAGTGTACATGCAACACAGATTTATGCCATTTTTGTCATGAAATTTCACACCACAGTGTCATTTCCAGCACAGTTCTGTCATTTAACATGTTTAATCTTTTTCAAATAAAATGGTTAAAAAGGCAAATTTCATAGCTAATAATTTATGTATCCTAAATCCTTAATATGTTTACACTTTTTGCATAATTTGGCAAAATTACAGCTTGATTGGAAATGACTCGCTTTAAAAGTATTCTGCTCACAAATTATATTTACCTTGAATCATTTATCTCCTAGTTCATCTCAAGCGTGCTCTCTCTGACACACTTGTTCACTTGGTTAACAAGTACACTAACTTTTGAAAAACTTCATTAGGGGCAAAATTGTTTGGTTTGGTGGAAATGAAATCACAACTGTGGGACAGTCGTAATTAAAAAAAATAATATTATATAAAAAAATATTGAAATCATTTATTGCACTCTTTTTGATTTTCATAGTTTTAAACATGTAATAATTCGTCTTTTTATCATTGATTTTCATAGTTTAATATTGAAAGTCTGTGTCTGGCTTAAACATACACAAACAAATAAAGTTTAAATCGGTTTGTTTTTATTAAAAAAATCAATATGTTATGTTGAACATGTTTATATCTACGCAGTTTTCAAATATAGTATGTTTATGAACATGTATCATGTCCTACAATAGATCATGCACAATACACAGGTTTCTTGTCCCTTACCTCAGTTTTCACTGCACATTAAACCACATATAAAAACATCAGAAGACCTTTCAATCTTATTTTGTACTGTTGATTTTAAGAAATGTTTACCAGCTATTTATTTGATTTATATAGTCATTCATTGTCAATGACCTTGTCGTAATTTCAGAATCTGCCTTTCACATTAATGAAGCAACACTGGTATAGATCATATAAATATACAATTACGGAGGCATTTTCTGCAATCATACATGAAACCTCCTGTGCTATTTAAATGTATTGTATTTCTCGTTTCATTCAAAGTCACACTACATAATTGCCAAATGTATTTAATGACTTTAAAAATGTAATGTGTGCAACCA
>NC_068284.1:46871771-46874271 GCF_025860055.1 Xyrauchen texanus
AGACAAAAACCATATCTGTCGTGGATCTAGTCTTCCGGAAGCCACACTGCCTTTCCGGAAGCACAGCTTCGAGATGTGCTCAACCAGTCTGTTGAGCATGATCTTGGCCAGGACTTTCCCTGCGATGGAGAGGAGAGATATCCCGCGGCTGTTGCCACAGGCTGCTCGGCCTCCTTTCTGTTTGTAAATGACCACGATGTTAGCATCCTTCCAGTCCTGTGGGAGGGTCCCATGTTCCCAGATGTTTTGGATCAGGAGGTGCAGGCGACACGTGAGGATGTATCCTCCGTGTTTGAAAACCTCTGCAGGGATTCCATCGGGTCCAGCGCTTTTGTTGTTCTTCAGCCCCGCAATGGCTTGCCGGAGTTCTGAGTAAAGTGGTGGGGTGTCCAGGTGCATGGTAGGTGGCAGGTCTGGGAGATTATCCAGAATATGTGTGTCGACAGGGTTGATGTGGTTGAGGAGACTCTCAAAATGATTTGCCCAACGGGCAAGAATCTCGTGGCGGTCCTTGAAAAGGATGGCGCCGTCAGCTGATCGGACTGGGGCAATCACCTGCTTCCTGGGGCCATACAATGCTTTTATGGCATCGTAAAAGCCTTGAATGTTATTGCAGTCTGCCATGTTCTGGATTTCTCGCCTTTTGCAACCACCAGGTGTCCTCCATAATTCTGAGGGCTCGCTGGGTTGCTGTTCTTGCAGCAAGGAAGGTAGTTTTAAGGGTGGGAGATCCTGGGCAGGACAGGAGAGCTTTGTGGGCCTCATGCTTGATTTTTAAAAGTGACTGTATCTCAGCTGAGTTACAGTCAAACCAGTCCTGATGGTGTTTCCTTAATTGGCCGAGTGCCTCTGAGGCTGCGCTTATGAATAGCCTGGCGCAGTGCTGGCCAGTCGGTTGATTCCTCCGGGATCTTGTTGAGGTTTTTAGCAAGCAGCCGTCGGAGGTTGTCTTTGGTGGTGAGGCTATTCAGCGCTGTACAATTGAGTTTCTTGTTTGGAGCTGTCCTCGGGCCACGGGGTTGAATGCTCATGAGTAGTTTGGATCTGACCATGAGGTGGTCAGTCCAGCACTCAGCTCCGCGCATAACACGGGTGGTGAGGACATCTTGACGGTCCTTTTGACGGACAATCACGTAGTCAAGAAGATGCCAGTGTTTTGAGCGGGGGTGCTCCCAGGTGGTCTTAAGCCTGTTTTTCATCTGGAAGATGGTGTTAGTAATGACCAGCTGGTGCTCTGCACAGAGGGAGAGGAGTCTGAGCCCGTTGTGGTTCATTTTCCCCACACCATGCTGGCCAATGACTTTATTCCATACCAGGTGCTCCGTGCCCACTCTAGCATTGAAATCTCCCATGAGTATGAGCCTGTCTGTAGCCGGGGTTTTCTGTAAGATGGCATCAAGAGCTCTGTAGAAATCCTCTTTGATGTTGTGCTCGGCATCAAGAGTTGGAGCGTATGCACTGATGAGAGTGGCAAAGCGTTCCTTTGCCAGGGGAATGCGCCATGTCATCAGTCTTTCACTGATGCCGATGGGGGATTCCAGAATGCGCTGCAGCAGTTTGGACTTTACAGCAAAGCCAACTCCATGGTTACGACGAGTGCCTTCGGGGACCCCCTTCCAGAAGAAGGTGTACCCAGCACCAACCTCTGCCAGGGAGTCCTCCCCATGTAATCTGGTCTCGCTGAGAGCTGCTATATCGATATTATATTTGGCGAGCTCCAGGGCCACCAGTGCTGTCCTGCGATGGGGCCTGCCAGGAGTTTCGACCAGGTCCAGCAGTGTGCGAACGTTCCACGAAGCAATGCTTAGCTTATTTTTCACTTTGATTTTTCGACCGCAAGGGGGGATGCTCCGACGGTTGCGGCTTACCGTCCGGAGTGTGGGAAGCAGACAATTTTTGGACCACCTTTTCCAGGTCCTTCCCCATCACAGAGGTGAGCAGTGTGGGGCTGCTCAGTCACAGTGGAAGCTGCCGAAAAGACGCGCTGCTCCATCCCACAGTCCTAGCGACCATCACTCTATTGCCGCCTGTGTGCATGGTTTGGCTAGACACTTCCAGCCACATCCTTGGCCTGTGCCCACCACCATTCCACATCGCCACAGGACTTTTTTGGGGGCAAGAAGCTTGCGCATAAGTGTGGATTAAGGTGAGGGTGTGGTTGCGCAGACCTCACTCCCACCATCTTCACTCCTAACCAGATGACCTCCAGTGGCATGAGGGAACCCATGACGACCTTCGTCTGGCAGGAGTTGCAGGGGGCTGCCGGTGGTCCGGTCAGTTGGAATCCGCCTGTGCCTGTCCCCAGGTGCAGGTTTGTCTTCGGGGTTTGCTCCCCTAGCCACTGTACCCTCCCGAGTTAACCCACGTGGCCTGGGGTTGCCCTCTTCCGCCTTTCCAGCCGTTGTGGTGGTTCTCACAACACCATCTTCCGCCTGCATCACCGTTGGGGTCTTCGCTATTTACCCATAGCTGGGGCTATTTACCCATAACTGGGACAGAG
>NC_068284.1:46879271-46904271 GCF_025860055.1 Xyrauchen texanus
GGCTCCGCCTCCTGAGCCTTCCTCGGCTCCGTCTCCTGAGCCTTCCTCTGCTCCGTCTCCTGAGCCTTCCTCGGCTCCGTCTCCAGAGCCTTCCAGGCCTCCGCCTCTAGAGCCTCCTACGGCGCCACCTCCTACGACGCCACCTCCCTCGGCTCCGCCTCCGGAGCCTTCCAGGGCTTCGCCTCTAGGGCCTCCTACGGCGCCGCCTTCCTCAGCTCCGTCTCCTGGGCCTTCCTCAGCTCCGTCCCCAGCGCCTTCCAGGCCTCCGCCTCTAGAGCTGCCTACGGCGTCACCGCCCTCGGCTCCGCCACCAGAGCCTCCCGAGCCTCCTGCGGCTTCGCCTCCTGAGCTTCCGGAGCCTCCCTTAGCTCCGCCTCCAGGACCTGTTCCTGTCCGATGGCCTCCTCCCAGGCCCCCTGAACCGGCCCCTGCTCTACGGCCATCTCCCAGACCACTAAGACCTGTCCCTGTCCGAAGGCCGCCTCCCAGGCCTCCTAGACTCGTCCCCGTCTTGTGGCCGTCTCCCAGGCCTCCTCAACCTGCCCCTGTCCTGTGGCCACCTCCCAGGTCCCCTGAACTGGCCCTTGCCAAGTGGTCAGCCCCTGGGCCATCTAAACCGGCCTCTGTCCCGTGGCCACCTCCCAGGCCTCCTGACCTTGTTCCTGACCTGTGGTCTCCTCCCAGGGCCCCTGACCCAGTCCCTGTCCTGTGGCCTCCTCCCAGGCCCCCTGACCCTGCTCCCATCCTAGGGCCTCCTCCCAGGGACCCTGACCCTGTTCCTGACCTGTGTCCTCCTCCCAGGCCTCCTGATCCGGTCCCTGCCCCCTGGCCAACTCCCAGGCCACCTAAACCTGTCCCTGTCTCGTGGCCAACTCCCAGGCCACCTAAACCTGTCCCTGTCTCGTGGCCAACTTCCGGGCCATCCAAACCTGCTCACCTATTGTGGCCGCCTCCCAGTTCACCTAGACCTGCCCTTGCCCAGTCAATACCTCCCTGGCCTCCTAAAGCAGTTCCTTCCCGGTGGAGGATTCCAAGACCACCTGACCCTAGCCCGATATCGCAACCCCATAGACTGCCTGCCTTCCCTCTCGGCCTCCCGGGCCTATCTGTCTGCCCCTTGTGTCTCCATGGACTGCCTAGTTGCCCCAGTGAACTGTCTCATTTCCCTTTTCTCCTCCCCGGTCTGCCTGTCTGGCCCCTGTGTCTCCATGGACTGCCTAGTTGCCCCAGTGTTCAGTCTCATCTCCCTTTTTTCCCCCGTGGTCTGCCTAATTGTCCCTTGTGCCTCCTTGATCTGTCCCTGTGTCCCTTGTGCCCCGTTTGGTCTGTCTTTTCTCCCCCTCTTCTAGCCCCCCTCGCCTGGAACATTTTGTGTTTTTGGGTTTTAAGTTTGTTTAGACCGCCTGGAATCCGGTCCTTTGAGGGGGGCTATGTTACTGATCCCTGTGTTCTCTAGTCACGCTCATGTCACGCTTTCCATGCGGTCCGTCCCGTGTTTTCTGTTTCACCCTCGCCAGTCACGCTCCATGTCACTCTTCCTTGTTATCCGTCCCGTGTTTTCTGTTTCACCGAACACGCTCCCTGTCATGTCTTCCTTGTTGCCCGCCTGTGTTTCACTGTCTCTGTTAGAACTACATTTCCCTTCGTCCTCACTCCTCATCACCGCTGTCACAGCGTTATTGTCCGCACCTGTCGTCTATTTTATTATCACCTGTCTTCGTTAATCTGTCATTGGTTTTGTTTGCTCATTGGTTCCTTTGTTCTCTGTCTGTGTATTTAAGCCCTGTCTGTTTGTGCTGTGGTTGTCGTTCGTTAATGTTAGTATCACGTTTCCGTGTATCAGTTCCGATGTCTGCTTAAACGCCTTCTGTCCGTGTTCCCTGTCAGTCTGTCTGCCCGTTCATGGTTACCCTGTCGTCCGTCCAAGGTTCCCCTGCTGTTCTCGCGTTCCTGCCTGTTTTCCCATCGTGGACTTTCCTTTGTTCTAGTGTTTGTTTATTTTTTATCCCAATAAAGCCTGCATTTGGATCCGCACTCTTGTCTGTCTTCCCTGATCATCACAATTTCGACTCGTCCCTCCTTTTCTTCAAAAAAAGAACAAATGTGTGTTCAGTGAGACGCTTACAATGGAAGTCAATGGGGCCAAACGTTTCAAAAGTATAGACACAAGACGTAAACAATATGAGTGTTAACATGATTTTACTGTGATAACATATGCAATTGTATAACTTTGTTGCCATGGCTACGTAACACTGTAATCTCTCATTAAAGGAAGAGCGATATATCGGTTTGACCGATTAATCGGTGCTGATAGTTGCTTTTTGGAACATTATATGCAAAAATCTATTTTGTATAATTGAGTATAATCATCTATATTTTATCCTCACTGCAATGCATATTTTGTTATTTTGATTAGATAATCAAGTATTTAAATTGAAGCGAAGACATGATGCAATGAAAAATGCATCTATATGGAAACGTGCCCCGTCAGCACTTATATATTCATACTTGTGAATAATAATAAACCTTATTAAACCTCATCTAGTGAAGTGTATATATACACACAACACCCTTCATCTGAATATATTGACTAAAAATATAAATATATTTAAACTAAAATAGAGAGCATTGTAACAGTGCCAAGTCTCTGTCATTTCAAAATAAGAGTCTCCGATGTGTTTCAGGCTTATTTATAGTTAAAGTCCCTTGTTATGCATCAAACCTTCATTTATTCTGATTGTTAATTGGATTTTGGTTGAACGATAAACTGCATTTTTTGGGGGGGGAATTGTAAAGTCCCGGGTATATTTCGATTTTGACGCAAACGCTCCATGTCGTCGAACGTGAGCCGTTGGAACGTCTCCATTTTGGTTGGCGCATGGGCCTGCTATGAGACACCGGACTAGTTCAGGAGTTCAGACCAAGTGTGCCGCACAAGCCCTCAAAAGTGAAGCCAAAACGTCTCGATCGCCCCCCGGTGGCTGGTCCTAGTATAGGTCATAAACCCCGCCTCCCCATGTTATTCAACAGGACGTGAGACCAACTAAACAATTAAATTACACTTCACATATCTTTTTTCCAAAGATAGTTTCTGTCATTTACTGTCGTTTCTATCACGTTGATGTAATTTCAAGTGTTTGTTTTCAAAATAAGTTTGTTTTTAGTTATTTGATGCTATAAAAACGGTGCTGTGACATCATGATTGACAGCTGTGATTGACAGGTTCTCTGAGTGAAGTAGTCACTGAAGCACCAACTGACTTTTTTTCGGGATCTTCGGAGGACTGAGGAGATTGGAGCTTTAAATGTAATATCTCAATTTCTATAATTAATTATTTCACACCGTCATAAGTCAAAAGTCAAAAGTGCAGGGGCGTGTGCTTGCGATTGATTCAGCGAGAGTGAGGGCGGGGCCTTGATTTTGCGGCTTTACTTCCTGCTCACTACTGTGCAGGTCTGGTCCCAAAATCGCAACTGCGCAGACTCAAGTCCCAAGATGTCAGCGCCATATCGGGACACTGGCGGCTTCCGTTCTCACCAATCTAAAAGAGCGAAGGGGCGTCGGCCATCTTTTTTTACAGTCTATGGTTCAGACCCATAAAGGTTCCTTTACAGTCCTTCAGACTCAAGTTTTACAAATGCAGGTGGTTCCTGACCTCCTCACACATGCGCTCTTGACTTGCACATCCACTCTTGTTGTTTTTACCTTCGTCTCCTGATGTTTAGCAGTGATTACATCTTATTCTAGACTTCTTTGTGATAGTAACGACTCAAATGTGAGCGTTGCCACCTTGTGGACCCACTAATTAGTGCAAATGCTTCCAGGCGCATATGCACGTTCAAAGATGCGAGGTTATGCCGATGGCACTCTGCTGATGATGAGATTTGCGGCATGCGTCCTGTACGCTGTACGCTCAAATAACAAACAAGTTTTAGCGGTAGAATTAACATAAGTGCTGTAGAAAATTCTGATTGGCCACATTGACGTCCATTGTAACGGTCTCGCTGTAACCTCGATTTTTGCTTATTTTAAAGTAAAAGTGTGGTAAGCATCTGATAATTGAAAAGTGGATATTTGTGGAAATATCAGCATTAAATTCAAGCACAAGGCTTGTCATGTCAAAGCATGCATGAATATCTATTAATTTAGCAATGTATTAACAGTTAAACACGTTATTGTTGTGATAAAGTCTTAAAAAACGAACTTTAAAAATCGTCTTTTTGAAAATGGACATCTGTCTCACAGAGTGACCCATTTAGTGGGATATATGGTAATGATGTCCCCTGCTTTCATAGAGGAGATTTCTCGTGCTATATGGCTCTCCTGTATCCAAAACAATGCTTGTTTATCTCACACAGACGTACAAGCAAAGGTCATGGGATTCTGTTTATGAAAAATACTGCATTCTTTTTTCAGTTGTCATGACGACTGCACAATGTATGTTCGGAGGCGTCTCAAGTGTACAGTACGTCTCAATGAGTTTGCAGTGCACTGGTTTCTTCAAGGCTGATTATAATGGTGTTGCTGTGACCTTCAGTAGCCCTGCGGTGGGTTAAATCGGCAGTGTTGGGATAAAGGGCGCAATGATGAGTTGAGTTCTATATGAACTATTCTATATGATTCTGTTCAATAGCTTGTTTTGGAACTCTTGGTGATATTTGCTGTGATTTAACCCCTAATGCTCTGGTGCATTTTTGGACTACCATCAGCAATAATTCACACTCCAATTTAAAAGCTCACCATTCACACATACTGTGGACTAATTGCAAAAAAATTGGTCACATTTTTCAGAGAACCCCAAAAAGATGGCCGACGCCCCTTTGCTCTTTTCCATTGGTGAGAACTGAAGCCGCCAGTGTCCCGATATGGCGCTGACATCTTGGGACTTGAGTCTGCGCAGTTGCGATTTCGGAACCAAACCTGCGCAGTAGTGAGCAGGAAGTAAAGCCGCGAAATCAAGGCCCCGCCCTCACTCTCGCTGAATCAATCGCAAGCACACGCCCCTGCACTTTTGACTTTTGACTTATGACGGTGTGAAATAATTAATTATAGAAATTGAGATATTAAATTTAAAGCTCCAATCTCCTCAGTCCTCCGAAGATCCTGAAAAAAAGTCTGTTGGTGCTTCAGTGACTACTTCACTCAGAGAACCTGTCAATCACAGCTGTCAATCATGATGTCACAGCACCGTTTTTATAGCATCAAATAACTAAAAACAAACTTATTTTGAAAACAAACACTTGAAATTATCAACGTGATAGAAACGACAGTAAATGACAGAAACTATCTTTGGAAAATGTTGTTCTTTAGAGGTGAAATCCTCTCTGTACAAATGTACAAACTTAAAATGTGCACACTCCAAGGTCGCCAAACCTCTCTGTCCCGGGTGTCGTTGTATCCACTCACGCCCCACAGTCCGACCATATAAAAATGCTGCCCGAACATTTCTGTGCCACCACAGACTGAACGCTTGCCCCTGCCTGGCCACCCTTTTGAATCTAAACTCTTAGCTCTGCCCCTGGCTCCGCCCCTGGCAGTCACTTAACCACAAAGCATCATGACGGTGAGTTTGACGCATCATGACACATTTTTTTCTTTTTTAGAAAATATAAAAATCTAGTTTTATTTGTCCTTTATTTTCCAAATATAATATTCTATCTGCAGTGTACAGGAAATGATTGCAGTATATCTCACACTGCATGTTGATTTAATTCTAGCGGCCCTCTTCAAATCCTACAACAACAATAAAGATGCACCTTGAGGTTAATTTCTCAGTAACAATGTCTTGTAATTGCCCCATTACATAAACAAATCTAGAAATAAGGCAATTAGAGCTAAAATGCAAATGATCTGCTCAAGGGTTTAATTATCTGTTTAACACACACAGTCCAGTGTAGAATATAACGGTTAACAACTAATGGTCTCTTTAAACGTGTGTTTATGAAGTACAGACACCACGGTTGCCTTTGGTTAGCACACGACTCATTTTCCAGTCAGCTCTGTGAATTTTAAAGTCAACATGAAATGGCATTCACAGTTCATTGAACTTCTGTAATGTCCACTGGGTGGCGCTAAAAGCGAGTTAAATCTTCTCCTAAGCGGATCAAGTATTAAACTGACCTCCCTTAAACTGACCTCCCTTTCAACCTAACCGATAGTGTCATAAAAAGCAAATATGAGATGAAAAACAGAATTGTGTCATTTTTTGGTGCTTCTAGGACATTTTCGGCTCACGTTTTGACTCGCGTGCTCTTCAGGACTCATGCATAGGGGTGGCATGTAAAGGGGGGCACCAGCGGCTCACTAAAAATGGTGCAATCGGGCTCCTCGTCCCCTCCAACATCACCTTTCCCCCAACGCTTATAATTGGTCTCCTTGAACACTCCAACGTCACCCCCCCCACCCTCCACGGTGCAATCAACCTCCTCGAACCCTCCAACATCATCCTTCCCCAATGCTTATAATCGGCCTCCTCGACCCCACCAACATCACCCTCCCCCCCCCCACGGTGCAATCGGCCTCCTCGACCCCTCCAACATCACCCTTCCCCAATGCTTATAATCGGCCTCCTCGACCCCACCAACATCACCCTTCCCCAATGCTTATAATCGGCCTCCTCGACCCCACCAACATCATCCTTCCCCAATGCTTATAATCGGCCTCCTCGACCCCACCAACATCACCCTTCCCCAATGCTTATAATCGGCCTCCTCGACCCCTCCAACATCACCCTTCCCCAATGCTTATAATCGGCCTCCTCGACCCCACCAACATCATCCTTCCCCAATGCTTATAATCGGCCTCCTCGACCCCACCAACATCATCCTTCCCCAATGCTTATAATCGGCCTCCTCGACCCCACCAACATCACCCACCCCAACGGTGCAATCGGCCTCCTCAACCCCTCCACCATCACACCCCCCCCACAAGAGTTATGAATACGCTTATATATTTATACACTCTATCTTTTAATACATTCAGAAAAAGCATTAATAACAGTTCTTAACCGCTCATCTGAAATGCTCTGAAATTTCTGCTTTCCTCACCAAGAAAAACAACTGATCAATTCTATGGACGCTTTTAACGTCTTCGCTGACTCCACATATGAATCGTGGTATATTTCATGTTTTCAAAATTCATACAACAGTTTTGTGTGGGTAACAGACCTATAGACCGAAAATGCACGTTATCAGCCACTGACTGTCTTGTAAGTTTTAATCCTGCAGGGGGCGCTTGACGCTCTGAACACCGAATCCTCCATTCAAAATTAATTTATGTGATAATCAACATTATGATCAGAGATTACAAAGACAAGAATTTCTTTCTTTGGAATGATTTCACTGATTAATATGTGCTCAAGTGTGTATTAAAAAAGTAAACAGGGTCAATTTACATTTGATTTCATGTTGACTTTTAAAATGGTCTTTGTTTTGTCCACAACACATTGGAAGAAGCGGTAATTGCAAACAAGTTGCAAAGCCAGTTCTCGCCGCCTTCTTTCCATTAACCCCCAACGGAGCAGCCGCGGCCATCTGCTGGAGGACGGAGGTGCCTGGCCGCCTGGAAGTGGAGGAACGGCCGCTGACCGCGAGGGGAGGAGGGGCTCCCAATCAACCGCCTGGAGCGGTTACCGCTGCCAGGGGTGGGGGAGACCCCTACCATCCACCAAAAAGGGGGCAGGGCGTTCCATCTGCTAGGGGGCCGGAGGTCTGCCTCCGATCCGTCCGGGGAGGAGTGTAAAGGGATTAATGGAGGAGGCGAGAACCAGCATGACAATACAAACAATATTTTAATATAAAACTGAAACAAAAAGACAAACGCACAAAGGTGTCGGACAGCTGCCCGTAAATCTCTCTCTCTATCCCACTGCAGTCTCCAGTCGCCTTTATCCCTCTCAGAGGCTTCATTAGCCTGATTAGGGGCCAGGTGTGTAGCATCACGAACCGGCCCCACCCTCCGCCCTGTCAAAAGACCATATCTATGTAAGAGTGTTTTTTGTGGGGGTCTGGGTAGCTCAGCTAGTATTGACACCGACTATCACCCCTGGAGTCGCGAGTTTGAATCCAGGGCGTGCTGAGTGACTCCAGCCAGGTCTCCTAAGCAACCAAATTGGCCCGGTTGCTAGGGAAGGTGGAGTCACATGGGGTAATCTCCTCGTGGTCGCTATAATGTGGTTGTCGCTCTCGGTGGGTTGAGTTGTGCCATGGAGAATAGCGTGAAGCCTCCACTTGCACTAGGTTTCCATGGTAACGTGCTCAACAAGCCACGTGCCATGCAAGGCGCTAACCTGCCATTGGGAGCAACTCGGGGTTCAGTGTCTTGCCCAAGGGCACTTCGGCATGTGGAGTCATGTGGGCCGGGAATCGAACCACCAACCCTGCGATTAGTAGCCGACCCGCTCTACCACCTGAGCCACAGCCGCCCCAATAAAAGGTCCCATGTTTAATTAACGTTATTAGTTGGGGGAGGATTTCTTTCATATGTAAGCAAAATGAACATTATAACTAAATTAAACCCATCAAACTGAGAGCTTGTGAATCAAATGGGGAAATCTGTATCAGTACCCAGCTCTGTTATCCAACGTTCGGTGCAGTTAGTAACTCACTAAAGGTCTTTAACGCTAGTCAGTTTCTCACATGGGGACTAGTTCACAGACCCAGCTCGTTACTGGTCATCACTTCAGAGTGATTGAAAAATGAAACATAATTGATAGGAGCTGGCACACATCACAGGGGCCCGAGTGAGGGGCTGTTAGCTGGAGAAATATGAAGTGTGAAGCCCGGAGTGTCACCCCCATGGAATTCTGTGAATTCAGGGCAGCTATAAGAAGCACTGCGGTTCTGTGGCGAGGTGGCGTCCTCACGGCGCTGGGGAGGAAAACGATCCCAGCAAACCTGCTGTCCTAATCACGCCCATGTGTGTTGAGCGTTGAGAGATCAGGAAACATGTGGAAAGATTAGACTAACTTGAGATGGATAATTATGGTCTAGGTCTGGCTCAACTCTGAGATCAGTTTTGAATGCTTGTTTGTTTGATAAGGGGCGATTGAAATTGTATTTTTTCCTCTGAGGTCCGTTTAAAATGTAGGTCAATGTTTTTTTGCATTAAGAACAGTCATCATTTCATTTCGTATGAGCATTTTACACTCTCTATTTGATCTTTAGAATTAAATGCACTGTTTATTTCCTACTGTGTCTTTGAGGCTTTAATGTAAACGCTAAATAGGGAGCAAGGGAGCATCCTATAGCTCTCCTATAACTGTTATGAGACCAGTGCAGACAGACAGCACACTGGAGGTTAAGACGTGCACTAAATAGGGAGCAAGGGAGCATCCTATAGCTCTCCTATAACTGTTATGAGACCAGTGCAGACAGACAGCACACTGGAGGTTAAGACGTGCACTAAATAGGGAGCAAGGGAGCATCCTATATCGCTCTATAACTGTTCTGAGACCAGTGCAGACAGACAGCACACTGGAGGTTAAGTCATGCACTAAATAGGGAGCAAGGGAGCATCCTATAGCTCTCCTATAACTGTTATGAGACCAGTGCAGACAGACAGCACACTGGAGGTTAAGTCATGCACTAAATAGGGAGCAAGGGAGCATCCTATAGCTCTCCTATAACTGTTCTGGGACCAGTGCAGACAGACAGCACACTGGAGGTTAAGTCATGCACTAAATAGGGAGCAAGGAGCATCCTATAGCTCTCTATGCAGTTAAGTGTGTTCACTCCTAAAATCTGATCAAAAGTTCAGTTTCAGGCTGCAGATGATGTTTGGATCACTCAACATGTTTGACACATCGGGACAATGATCATCAGTACATGGATTCACCATTTATACTGTATCATTTTATTTTAACATGGTTGGCTGTGATTGGACGATGCTGGACGTTACTTTGAATCTGAATTAATCATGATCATTTCTGATATAACGTCTCAAAAACATGAATAATCAACACTTCTGGAAACATAATAAACAATCTGATTAAAAAAAAAAAAAACAGACTTTCTATATCTTGATATTACTTAAAATTTCACAACTTAGTCCCGCTGTCCACATGTGTGAACATTAATTTTCAGGAAAAATATTTGCTCTAGAATTTTTTTACATTTTTGCATGTTTATTAGGTGCTACTAGGTACAAATCAAAAAGGGAAATGGAGAATGCACACAGAAGTTTTGTAAATATAATTCACAAGATATGAAGTTGGAGACACGTGATGCTGACGGGGCACGTGTCCATATAGAACATGTAATCAAAATCTAAATATGCATTTTAAGCGAGGATAAAAATATGGATGAATATGGTCAGTGATGACAGTCTGTATTAGACACAGTAAATCCTCACGCGGTGTCCGCGATTGTTTCTAGTTTACCTCCGAAGGCTGCGTTCGTACTCTGAAACAGCTTCGTCACGGGAAAATAAACTATCGCCGATAACAAGAGGTCGTCCTCTAAATGAGACATTCCCTCAAAAATACTTTAAAACTAAAAATGCAATTTATATATGTTGAAATGATGCTCTGGATTGATTGACAAACATGTCAAATCTCAAAATAGTCAAATATTAGCCAAATCGTTCAATTTAAACACGCTAGTTTTCATTTGTGAAATATTTCTTGTCATTTTGCACGATGTCAAATCATCACTGCTTTCCACTGAAAGGCTAGGCGACGTGTGCAGGTCTTTGTGTGAACTGGTGGTTTAAAATCTCTTACGGGTTTATTAGCAGAACGCTGAATGGGACGAGCCTCCGCATGTGTTACATTAGTAATCTGCCTTTCATTCATTACAATAATCCATTCATACATGACTCATATTGGCTTTATTGTAACAAGTAATATGCTGGAGTGGATGAAAAAGGAAGACTGTTCTCAAATTAGCTCCTGGACTAAAAGGCTTTCTTTTTCTGATTTTCTGCAAAATAAAAGAACGAATCGGAAGTTCATGGAAAATGTGCTTCTAGACCATGTTCATGTCACTATTAATTAGAGCAGGTGATGGAGGTACAGAATGATACTGCATCTCGCTCTCCTTTCAGCCTTTTGAGAATATACATCACCAGATTTCTTTGTTTTCGTTCAGAGGAATAACCTGGAAACTCAATGGCCTGATATAAAGTGTGCTAAAATCAAATGGATTTTGGAGCAACATCAGGGTCAGTAAATGATGTCAGAATTGTCATAATTAGTTTATTCCTGATGTTGTTTAATTTGATATCGATTACTGATATTTGAATGGCTTTGAATGCAAGCGTCTTCTGTATGTACTGTACATAAAGGGTAAAGATGAAGCTGTCGGGGGTCTAATGGCTTTTAACTATTACTCGCTCATCCCATGAGGTTTCGTGCTAAAATATTAGCTGTCAGATTTACTTGACAGAGAAATCAGTCTCAGTTTTGACATGTTATGACTTGATGGCTCTTAATGGTTCAGTCTCATGTGGCATCTAATTTGCAGACTCTTCATCTCGTGTTATTATCAAGTGTCCAGTACATAGTGTGACCAGACGATTTTATGGGCCAAGATAGTTCCGGTTCAGGATGCCTTTGTTTCTGATATTTAATTTTAGCTTTAGTTTGATTGCCAGCTCAGTGAGTTAAGACGGCGACTATCACACCTGGAGTCACGAGTTTGAATCCAGGGTGTGCTGAGTGACTCCAGTCAGGTCTCCTTAGCAACCAAATTGGCCCGGTTGCTAGGGAGGGTAGAGTCACATGGGGTAACCTCCTCGTGGTCGCTATAATGTGGTTACTGTCTCAGAACAGTTATAGGAGAGCTATAGGATGCTCCCTTGCTCCCTATTTAGTGAATGACTTAACCTCCAGTGTGCTGTCTGTCTGCACTGGTCTCAGAACAGTTATAGAGAGCTATAGGATGCTCCCTTGCTCCCTATTTAGTGAATGACTTAACCTCCAGTGTGCTGTCTATCTGCACTGGTCTCAGAACAGTTATAGGAGAGCTATAGGATGCTCCCTTGCTCCCTATTTAGTGCATGACTTAACCTCCAGTGTGCTGTCTGTCTGCACTGGTCTCAGAACAGTTATAGGAGAGCTATAGGATGCTCCCTTGCTCCCTATTTAGTGCATGACTTAATCTCCAGTGTGCTGTCTGTCTGCACTGGTCTCAGAACAGTTTGAAATGCACCTCATTTTCATCATAACTCCATATAAAGCCTCTGAAAGCTTTTGGATGAACCCATTTATTCTCAATGTGCTAATGCAGTTAATATATGGATATCTATGGTAAAAATTCACTAAAGTACACTAAAGTGTACATTGTGTTTATCAGCGTGGCGTTTCACAATAAATCGCGATAAATCGGATGAAAGTAGAGACTCTGATCTTTAGACTCAAACAGGTTTTAGTGTAAAAGCTTAATGAGGTTTCTTACCAGATGTATTTTTGTTGGCGTTTCTCCCAAAGACAAACTCCGCTGTGATCAGCGCCATGTTGTTTGGTCACATGACTCACTGAAAGTTTAACCCTTTATTGACAGCACAGAGTCTCCTGAACTGAGATCAGTCGGTTTGAATTAAATTAAATTATGTATGCAGGTTAAAAGCTGTATTTTACACAGTAATAATAAATGTTTATTAAAGTATATCTATTTTATTATATAGTATGTTTTTTATATTTAAAATCGTATATATCAGAAATTGAAGTACACCTGTGCATATTGTTCTTTATCGCTTGTTTTGTGTATGCGTTTTGTTTCTCATGTTTCAATGTGCTTTGTTGTTTTAGGGAGCAGCCCTTCTTCAGCACAAGAGCTCATGTGTTTCAAATCGATCCCGCCACCAAACGCAACTGGATCCCTGCCAGCAAGCATGCGGTCACGGTGTCTTTCTTCTATGATGCAAACAGACACGCCTACCGCATCATCAGTGTGGGAGGGACCAAGGTGAGAATCTTTCTGTATTGATCAGCCGTCTTCAGGTAGAAGAGAGTGGAGGGTCTATGCATGTTTCTAAGGGCCCTATTTTAAGATTGCAAGCAATAAGTCAGAAGTGCAAAGTCAGTGGGCCATGAGGTTTTGGTATTTTCGTGCAAGCTAGTGCAAGTGGGGTTGGCGAAATTGCACGTGCAAGGCACTAATTTGGCCAAGGGCGTTTCTTCTCCAGTCCCTTGTCCATCCTATACAGTCCATTCCCTTTTATCCAAAGTGACTTACAGTACACTTATTACAGGGACAATCCCCCCGGAGCAACCTGGAGTTAAGTGTCTTGCTCAAGGACACAATGGTGGTGGCTGTGGGGATCGAACCAGCAACCTTCTGATTACCAGTTATGTGCTTTAGCCCACTACGCCACCACCACTGCACATTAACAGTGATTGAATCGGCACGCACGTCACTTCTACCGGTTGATTTTGATTTAAAAAAAAAATGTATTCATCTATTGAAACATGTATGAAACAAAAATATGTACTTTATCACCACCTGCTGGTGGAATCTCCTAACTGCAACTGCAGGAACTGGAGTTAAGATGTGGTACTGAAACGTCTTAGCGCAACGACCGCAAATTGCGCTTTGCCCCACTTCATTTACATACAATAAACCCACAGTTTGCGCACATACACCCACAGTATCATAATCACTCCAACGCCCACTTGCACTTTGCCCTGGCACGATAATTGCACTTATCCTCCCTTTCGCGAAAATAGAGGCCTACATCTATAAATCTGTGTTTCAACCAGTTTCAGGCTGATATGAAGAAGTTTACAGCAAATGCTTTCATGTACTGATGCATGATATATCTGTAACCGTATCAGAACTGACCAATGATAACATAGTAGCATTTTAAGGTATATATTCATCAGTGTTGGTCATATTAAGTATGCAGAAAGTGTGTTGAATGCAATATGATTCTGTGGCAGGGCGGAGGGCGGGGCTGGGTCGAGATCCTACGCACCTGGTCCCGTATTAGGCTAATCAAGCCTCCGAGAGGGATAAAGGCCGACTGCAGAGGATCGTGCGGGAGAGAGAGTTCGTTTATGGACATGTCCGTCATGTGTGTGTTTGTCTTCTGTTTTAGTTTATTATTAAACCATTATTTATGTTGAAAAGCCGGTTCTCGCCTCCTCCTTTCCACGATCCTATGCAGTCGACCTTTATACCTCTCGGAGGCTTGATTAACCTAATACGGGACCGGGTGTGTAGGATCACGACACGGCCCCGCCCTCCGCCCTGCCACAGATTGTGTATGGAATAATCAACCTGACCTACAATTTACAGCGTTTTGAATGAACCTCATACAGAATGAAAATCATACAGTTCCGGTATTTATAAAAAAATGGAACCGGTTCCGATCAAGAACCGGTTCTTGGTTCCCCAATTTCAGGGTGTCAATGTCCGTTTTTTAACAACTGACATCCTATCTTAATACAGTAGAGTTTAGTTTACATTGCATGCAGTTTGGTTTCAGAGTAAATTATTCTACTTTACATTTATTAGATTTAGAGTTGCTAATCTTAAATCTGAGGCCATGGTTCTCAGCAGGAAACCGATGGAGTGCGTACTCCAGGTAGGGAAGGAGGTATTGCCCCAAGTGAAGGAGTTCAAGTACCTCGGGGTCTTGTTCACGGGTGAGGGGACAATGGAGCGGGAGGTTGGCCGGAGAATCGGGGCAGCGGGGGCGGTATTGCACTCGCTCTATCGCACCGTTAGTCACGAAAAGAGAGCTGAGCCGGAAGGCAAAGCTCTCGATCTACCGGTCAATTTTGTTCCTACCCTCACCTATGGTCATGAAGGCGGGGTCAGGCCGAAAGAACTAGGTCACGGAGTACAAGCGGCCGAAATGGGCTTCCTCAGAAGGGTGGCGGGCTTCTCCCTTAGAGATAGGGTGAGGAGCTCAGTCATCCGTGAGGAGCTCGGAGTAGAGCCGCTGCTCCTTTGCGTCGAAAGGAGTCAGTTGAGGTGGTTTGGGCATCTGGTAAGGATACCCCCTGGCCGCCTCCCTAGGGAGGTGTTCCAGGCACGTCCAGCTGGGAGGAGGCCTCGGGGAAGACCCAGGATTAGGTGGAGAGATTACATCGCCACACTGGCCTGGGAACGCCTCGGGGTCCCCCAGTCAGAGCTGGTTAATGTGGCTCGGGATAGGGAAGTTTGGGGCCCCCTGCTGGAGCAGCTGCCCCCGCGACCCGACTTCGGATAAGCGGTTGAAGATGGATGGATGGATGGACATTTAATAGAGCAAATCAAATCTAGACTTCACAATGGAGGATTAGCTGGTGCTATATTTTTAGATTTGCGTAAAGCCTTTAATCACAGTTAATCATGAACTACTTCTTTCTAAATGGTCTAAGTTTCAGTTTTCATCTGGAGCTTTAGCGTGGATATCCTCTTATATTTACACATTGTTCTCTATTTGATAAATTAAAGGAGTTCTGTCCAGTAACTTGCATTATACAATGGGTGTACCCCAAGGATCCGTGTTAGGTCCTTTATTATTTAGCCTGTATATTAATAATCTCCCGAAACTTTGTAGGGATACAAGTGCAAATGTATGCTTATTCTGAGCTCAATTAACTTGGTGTAATATTGGACTCAAATCTTAGTTTTAAAAAACATATAAGGAAAATGGTGAGGACTATTAAATATAACTTGGCAAATACACCAAATAGTGTATTTTCACATGCTAATTTAAAAATGCATGCATACAGAATATGTGTATACTGTACATAGTGTGTACTGCATACTACAGAAGCTGTTCAAGCAGTTTAGTTGTAGCACACAGACGCAACAGGAAATCCATCAGACGGCTGGAATAATCATACCCCATCGGTGCAAGCTACAACCTTTTAGATTGTGATTATGGACCAGATGTGATTATAGCTGACACAAGAGGATTTAAACAGAAGTGAAGGTTAATAGCAGTCAGACACCTGATATCAGAGAGATTTGGACTGAATGAATCTTTAAGTGCTGGAGGTGGTATTTAGGGACCTGGTGTTACGATTTTGTATCTTTTGTTTTTTAATTTATCTTCATTTGAAATATTGTGATTCGTGTATTAATGCAAGAAATCTTTTACTCACTCGATTCTTAATTTTCATGGGAATTTATAGACTTCTTGGCTCGTTAAGAGTTTGTTTATTTTTTCAAATAGAGTGGTGGTGGCGTAGTGGGCTAAAGCACATAACCGGTAATATAGTATATTTTTCAATATTCTAGTATGTTTTTATATCAAAGTACTTATATGAGTTACCTGGCCCTTGTGTGACCCAGGAGAGAGCATATGAGGCTACTAAAAATGTTGATGCTGCAGAGGCCACAAAGAGCACCCAGCTGTAACAAAATAATTTGGCTAAGGACCTTGAAACACAGTTGAAGATAAGAAGTAAAAACAACTAGTGGTCAAATTAATTAAAAAGATAGACTAAAGCCAAGTTTCTACCAGTAAAAAGATATCAAAAGGCTCTGTGAGATAATGGTGGCAAATAGTATCCATTGGTTACAAAAATAACGAAGGGGCGCAGAAATGAGGTAATGCCAGATAACAAACTGTATAGAAGAGGAGGTTTTGGACTAAGAGAGTCAGAACGGACAGCTGGCCGGTCTCATGTTTGTTGGTGTTCAATAAACTACAACTTTGGCATCTGGAATTCAAGACTCCGAGAGTTTTCTTACAACTTAGAGAGATTCATCGCGATTTTCCACTACAGTAATCGGAAGGTTGCTGGTTCGATCCTCACAGTCACTACCATTGTGTCCTCGAGCAAGGCACTTAAGTGCACTGTAAGTCGCTTTGGATAAAAGCATCTGCCAAATGCATAAATTTAAATGTAATTAATGTTTTTATTTATTTATTTATGTTTACATGAAGTCAAGGTACTTTTTATTCTAAAAGAATGTCAGTATCAACAGCGTTATTTTCCACAAAGTCATTCATGTTTGTCTTTTGATGGAAATGCCTTTTTTCAAATGTAGTAAATATTTCATCATGTAACAGACCAAATTAACCAAATGTTCAATTATTTAAACCTTTTATAAACAACTTCCCATCATTTAAACATGTATCAATTAAGCAATAAGGCATGAGTGGCCGTGCTATATTGTTAATATAGTCATTAGGGCTGTAACGATACACAAAATCAACATTTCGGTTCACATCTCCATTTTTGAGCATTTTTGAGTACACTTCAGAATTAAACAAAACGAAATAATAAAAACATTTCTGTGTGAACATAATTCAAGTAAGTTTAAAGGAGACCTTTTATGCCCCTTTTTACAAGATGTAATATAAGTCTCAGGTGTCCCCTGAATGTGTCTGTGAAGTTTCAGCTCATAATACCCCACGGATCATTTATTATATCATGTTATAAACGCCTCTTTTTGGGTGGAATCAAAAACACACCGTCTCTTTAAATGCAAATGAGCTGCTGCTCCCCGCCCCCTTTCAGGAAGAGGGCTGTGCCTTTACAGCTTGTGCTTCGGTTACTACAGCAACAACAAATCAGAACCAATATGACTGACAGCATAAATACCAGAGTTCAGCCATATATGTATGAATATATATATATATATATATATATATAATCTATCTGGTCTCCGTGAATACAATCAGAGACAATGCTAACTTTAGCTGCATTAGCCGTGGAATCAGCTAACAAGCACATTCAGAAAGGCAATTTGCAAACATTCACATAATATAAAGAGTGATACTTGCATCTTCAGGATATAAAGCTGGCACACGAACAGTTGGTGCTGATCCATGCTTCAGAATCACATTGTTTGAAAATCCTGCTTTATATTGGTGTCAAATTATTTGCACAAACACACACACATTTCTGTATGTTTTGGGGCACATTTCCTTCAAAAACAAAACTTGTCCACTGCGTCTTCAGCGGCTCTGATTCGGGAGTTCATGAAGACTCTTATGTTCACTTTTACAGCAACAACAGACACTTATGAGACATTATTCTTCTCACTGTATCTGCTCCAGGACTGTGTGTGTACATCACTCAGGGGAGGAGCTATCATAATAGGGTGGAGTCCATCACCAGTCGTGGGCGTGGCCTGCTCTAACGTGACATCACTTTAGAGCAGAAACGAAAAGCGTTCATTTTGACACTGTTTATGATGAATAGAAATATAAGAAAGACTTTTAACATTGTAGGGTGGTTGTGTACACACACTGCCGACTCACATTTATGTACAAACACCACGTAAAAGTGTATTATGCATAATGGGACCCCTTTAAAGTTTTTAGAACAGAATTTGAAATGACCCAATTATCCGTAATATAGTGGGCGGTAATGGTGATGTAGCTTTCTGTTGCACAGGACGTCCACCCATCTGTAGTCCATACAATGAATTTGGCATTATGCATCTCCTCCTGTAGTTTAACATTTACTTCGTCATAAAGTTTAGGCAACACGTTTTGGGTGAAATGCAGTCGGCTTGGCACTACATATCTGGGACATGAAAGCGGGGCGGCATTGGCTCAGGTGGTAGAGCGGGTTGTCCACTAATCGCATGGTTGGCGCTATATAAATGCAGGCCATTTACCATGAAAGCGGCGATTGCTTTGGTAAAATCATACTTGCCTTAACTTACTAACTAGCTAGAATAATAATTTCATGATTTACATGTAATGTTTACTGTGAAATGAGAACATTTATTTTATTGTAGTGTGTGTAAAGAGCTCAAGGGGCTGCATCTGTAATTGATGGCAGGCTGCTGGGGTCCGAGAGGGGCGTTTGTCACGGTTTGGTCTTCTCGAACCGCGACACGGGATCGTGGCTGTTTGTATCGCGATTTCGGTTGCGGTTCGCGTATCGTTACAGCCCTAATAGTCGTGGCTAAAGGGCGTTTTAAGACTATATTCACAATATGGCAGAGCCACGAGTGTATTATTGCTTTAATAAAATGGTTAGTACATAATACAAATATTAAGAACACCAGTTTTCATTAAAATTGTACATTTTGTAAGTTAAAATCATTAAATGACATCCTTCCGCCAGAAAAAATAGTCCCTGACAGTAAACAGCAAACAGAATGTTGCTTGGCAACAAGAGAACTTTCAGCTGTGTGTGCTGCGGAGTGATACAAATAACAGTTCCGTGAAGATCATGAATAAAACACAGCTGTTGACCAATCAGCATCCAGCAACGGAATGGGGGCGTGTTTAGAATCTGTTTATTTTTGCAATTCCGTTTGGTGGTTAAACAACATGAGAAATCTCTCCTGCAAACCTGTGTTCATAAAATAATAACATATGATGAATATACTGATGTATGAGCTACTTTTTAGAAGTTACTGTGTTGTGAATTCCTCCCGTTTAGACAGTTTAGGATATTGCGTTACGTTAAGCCCATCATTGACAAAGTTAAAAAAACCTTTCGTCAACCAACACAAGGTAATTTCATGACAAGATTAAAACTGTATATCGATTGTTGGTGGTGAATAACAATACAATAGAGGTAAAACATCAAACCCCTTTTTAGCAGCATTTAGACAAGCATTATAGTTTGAATCGAGAGGAGACTGTTTAAAGCAGGTTTTTATTGAAGGAAAACTCAGTTTGGAGGAACAGAACTTGCATCTTGTGACTGTCGGAGTGATCAATAATGTCGATGAAACCAATCAAACCTGTCTGACCTTCTCGGCCAATCAGAGACACTGACGAAAGTGTCGATCACTGAGGCGGAGAGACGGCAGGTCATAAGTAGGGCAAATGGGGTAAGATGAGCTCAATGGGGTCAATTTTAGATTTTTGTTATGTGAGCATATATTTACCAAATATCTACCATATCTAGCTACAGTTCTGTGAAAAAGTATTTGCCCCCTTCTGATTTCTTATGTTTTTTGGATATCTCATACTAAATTGTTTAAAAAATGTAAACAAAATCTAACATAAAACAAAGG
Source organism: Xyrauchen texanus (assembly GCF_025860055.1). Lineage (NCBI taxonomy): Eukaryota > Metazoa > Chordata > Actinopteri > Cypriniformes > Catostomidae > Xyrauchen > Xyrauchen texanus. The sequence goes on from NC_068284.1 coordinate 46,899,143, forward strand.
CAATCTGAGTAAACACAAAATACAGTTTTTAAATTATAATATTATTTATTGAAGCAAAAAAGTTATCCATTACCAACTGGGCCTGTGTGAAAAAGTATTTACCCCCTTAGTTACTAAATCCCCAAATCAATGAAACTGCATTCATAATGCGGTTCAGCTGGATTAGACACACCCAGACCTGATTACTGCCAGTCCTGTTCAATCAAATCAACACCTGAATACAACTTTTCAGCTGCATGATGTTGGCTAAAAGGCCAGTAGCACACTATGCCAAGGTCGAAAGTATTTCCAGAAATTACGAGGAAAAAAAGTGATTGAAATACATCAGTCTGGGAAGGGTTACAAATATATTTGAAAGGCTCTGGGACACCAAAGAACCACATTGAGAGCCATTATCTCCAAATGGAGAAAACTTGACACAGTAGTGAACCCTCCCAGAAGTGGCCGACCTTCCAAATTTCCTCCACAGTGATGACTAATCTAGGAAGTCACAAAAAAGCCAAGGGTAACATCCAAGGAACTGCAGGCCTCTCTCTCGCATCAATAAAGGTCACTGTTCATGACTCCACTATCAGAAAGGCACTGGGCAAAAATGGCATCCATGGAAGGGTGGGGAGCCAAAAAACGCTGCTAACCCAGAAGAACATTAAGGCTCGTCTGAATTTGGCCAGAACACACCTTGATGATCCTCAAGCCTTTTGGGAGAACGTTCTGTGGACCGATGAGTCGAAAGTGGAACTGTTTGGAACATCTGGCGTAAATCAAACACAGAGTTCCCCAATAAGAACATCATGTCTACTGTCAAGCATGGTGGTGGTCGTGTGATGGTGTGGGGATGCTTTGCTGCTTCAGGGCGACTTGCAATAATTGAGGGTAACATGAATTCTGCTCTCTACCAGAAAATCTTAAAGGAGAACGTCCGGTCATCAGTCCGTGAGTTGAAGCTCAAGCGCAACTGGATTATGCAGCAAGACAATGATCCAAAGTATTGAGTAAGTCACCTCTGAATGACTCAAAAGAAGCTAAATGTAAGTTTTGGAGTGTCCTAGTCAAAGTCCTGACTTGAACCTGATTGAGATGATCTGGCAGGACCTTAAACGGGCAGTTCATGTTCGAAAACCCATAATGTGGCTGAACTAAAGCAGTTCTGTAAAGAAGAAAGGGCCAAAATTCCCCCACAGCGTTGTGAAAGACTGATCTCCAGTTATCGGAAGTGTTTGATTGCAGTAGTTGCTGCTAAAGGTGACACAACCAGCTGTTAAGTTAAAGGGGGCAGTTAGTTTTTCACATGGGTGTTATAGGAGTTGCATAACTTTTTTGCTTCAATAAAACAAATATATATATATTTGAAAACAGTATTTTATGTTTACTCACGCAGGCTTTACTCTTTCTACACAAAAATAGAAATCAGGAAGGGGCAAATACTTTTTCACAGCACTGTATCTGCGATTGAGAGGGCTCATGAGAAAAGTGTTTATACAGATTGGTTTTTGAATGTCAAACGGAAGTTTCTACATGACGGCGCTGTGTTATAGAAAGGAAGAACTGGCTCATCTTACCCCCACCTTAATATGATAGCATGTCAGAACACATGTGGTGCGCCTCAGAACATTGATTTAATGAATGAACAGACATTCAAATATGCCAGTGATTGTTTACTTTTTTTAATATCAGTCCATGAACGCATCTCTGTTCACGACCGTGTCCTGAAAATGTTTGCCGTGTTATTTGGGTCGTTATCAGAGGCCGAAACGCTCTTTCTTCTTTCTCAATGAGCCTGAAAATGAAAAAGTATACCCTTCTAATATTAGAGGGTTATTGTGCTCTTTTGCATGTTCCAATGAAAATCCAGCCTCATTCAGTCTGTTGTGATCGCACATTTTAACAACAGAGATAACAAACAGAATATTCTTGTCTTGTTTTATCTGCTCTATGCCTAATGTTACAATGCTGAATTAATTCTAATGCATATTAGATGAACTCTAGACAAATATTTAAATGCAATGTAGGCAACTAATTAGGTGTTTAAAAATTACATTATTTACATTTTGATTCATGAATTCATCTAATCTAGTTGTTAACAGATATTGTATTTTGTAAAGGCTGATACTGATGTCTGGAGAGCAGGATGATGATGCTGATAACATATGCATTAGTGTCAATATAATGGCTGATAATATATGCATTAGTGTCAATATGACGGCTGATAACATATGCATTAGTGTCAATATAATGGCTGATAATATATGCATTAGTGTCAATATGACGGCTGATAATACATGCATTAGTGTCAATATGACGGCTGATAATATATGCATTAGTGTCAATATGACGGCTGATAATACATGCATTAGTGTCAATATGACGGCTGATAATATATGCATTAGTGTCAATATGACGGCTGATAATATATGCATTAGTGTCAATATGACGGCTGATAATATATGCATTAGTGTCAATATGACGGCTGATAATATATGCATTAGTGTCAATATGACGGCTGATAATATATGCATTAGTGTCAATATAACGGCTGATAATATATGCATTAGTGTCAATATGACGGCTGATAATATATGCATTAGTGTCAATATCACGGCTGATAATATATGCATTAGTGTCAATATCACGGCTGATAACATATGCATTAGTGTCAATATGACGGCTGATAACATATGCATTAGTGTCAATATGACGGCTGATAACATGCATTAGTGTCAATATGACGGCTGATAATATATGCATTAGTGTCAATATGACGGCTGATAACATGCATTAGTGTCAATATCACGGCTGATAACATATGCATTAGTGTCAATATGACGGCTGATAACATATGCATTAGTGTCAATATGACGGCTGATAACATGCATTAGTGTCAATATGACGGCTGATAACATGCATTAGTGTCAATATGACGGCTGATAACATATGCATTAGTGTCAATATGACGGCTGATAATATATGCATTAGTGTCAATATGACGGCTGATAATATATGCATTAGTGTCAATATGACGGCTGATAATATATGCATTAGTGTCAATATGACGGCTGATAATATATGCATTAGTGTCAATATAACGGCTGATAATATATGCATTAGTGTCAATATGACGACTGATAACATATGCATTAGTGTCAATATGACGGCTGATAATATATGCATTAGTGTCAATATGACGGCTGATAATATATGCATTAGTGTCAATATGACGGCTGATAATATATGCATTAGTGTCAATATGACGGCTGATAATATATGCATTAGTGTCAATATGACGGCTGATAATATATGCATTAGTGTCAATATGACGGCTGATAATATATGCATTAGTGTCAATATGACGGCTGATAATATATGCATTAGTGTCAATATGACGGCTGATAATATATGCATTAGTGTCAATATGACGGCTGATAATATATGCATTAGTGTCAATATGACGACTGATAATATATGCATTAGTGTCAATATAACGACTGATAATATATGCATTAGTGTCAATATGACGACTGATAATATATGCATTAGTGTCAATATGACGCTGATAATATATGCATTAGTGTCAATATAACGGCTGATAATATATGCATTAGTGTCAATATAACGGCTGATAATATATGCATTAGTGTCAATATAACGGCTGATAATATATGCATTAGTGTCAATATAACGGCTGATAATATATGCATTAGTGTCAATATAACGGCTGATAATATATGCATTAGTGTCAATATAACGGCTGATAATATATGCATTAGTGTCAATATAACGGCTGATAATATATGCATTAGTGTCAATATAACGGCTGATAATATATGCATTAGTGTCAATATAACGGCTGATAATATATGCATTAGTGTCAATATAACGGCTGATAATATATGCATTAGTGTCAATATAACGGCTGATAATATATGCATTAGTGTCAATATAACGGCTGATAATATATGCATTAGTGTCAATATAACGGCTGATAATATATGCATTAGTGTCAATATAACGGCTGATAATATATGCATTAGTGTCAATATGACGGCTGATAATATATGCATTAGTGTCAATATGACAGCTGATAATATATGCATTAGTGTCAATATGACAGCTGATAATATATGCATTAGTGTCAATATGACAGCTGATAATATATGCATTAGTGTCAATATAACGGCTGATAATATATGCATTAGTGTCAATATAACGGCTGATAATATATGCATTACTGTCAATAGTGTCAATAAAACCAAGCATGCATGCCCATTGAAGAGCAGGAACTGTTTTTGTTGCAAACGCACCTTGTAAGCGCAAAAGGCTGTTTGTATTTGAATTGACCTCTCTGAACTATAAATGAATGCCGCACGATTCGATGTTCATGTAATCTGTCATGACCGCATGATTATTAAACTCATGAATGGAGGCAGTTGTGGGGGGTCGTCCCGCTCGCTGTTGTTCTCAAAGCCATTTCATCTCAGTTGTTGATGGATTACTAGAGTGTCTCCGCTTGATCCAACACCTCTCATCTGACCCACATTGGTCACGAGTCCTGTACGGGCATTATTCAGGCGGTCACCGTGGTAATCTGCAGTCACATGACTCCTCCTGTCGGGAGGAACAGGGTCATTAAAGAGAGAATGAGCCATGCGAGGCAAAGTGTTAACCCAAAAAATCCTTCATGAAATATTGCTTTTAAAAATGCCATCATCTGAAGTTTTAAACGCATTGGATGATTTAGGGGCTGTTCACACGAACGTGTTTTTGCCTGCATCTGCTCTTGTGTAAACACACACTGGACGAACATCCATACCTGCTGCACACAATGTTGCCTACAACATAATATCATATTATAATGGCAAACTGGACAACAATAAATCATTTTTGTGTTGTAAAATTAATAAATATCAACTGAATTCCAAAATGTTACTGGGTGAAGTAGGTTTTGCACATCCTGTTCAAAAAAAGTGTTTTGTATAAATGTAAGTCGGTAAATATAGTTTTTTTTTTTTCACTGTATTGTGGAAAAACTGGAAAACACACATTCATTATCTTTAACTAGATTTTTATTTCATTAATCATTTTTAATGTACTTGGCTACACTGGTTGATAGGAAGAATTAAAAATTATGATTT